>NW_021298396.1:0-2402 GCF_002162155.2 Triticum dicoccoides
CGGTGTAAAGCGCATGAAGAAACTCCATAAAGATGGATTTTTGGAATCACTTGGTTATGAATCATTTGATGCTTGCGAACCGTGCCTTTTGGGCAAGATGACTAAAACTCCGTTCTCCGGAACAATGGAACAAGCTACTGACTTGTTGGAAATAATACATACCGATGTATGCGGTCCAATGAGTGTTGAAGCTCGTGGCGGGTATCGTTATTTTCTGACCTTCATAGATGATTTGAGAAGATATGAGTATATCTACTTAATGAAGCACAAGTCTGAAACATTTGAAAAGTTCAAAGAATTTCAGAGTGAAGTGGAGAATCATCGTAACAAGAAAATAAAGTTTCTACAATCTGATCATAGAGAAGAATATTTGCGTTACGAGTTTGGCCTTCATTTGAAACAATGTGAAATAGTTTCGCAACTCACGCCACCAAGAACACCACAATGTAATGGTGTGTCTGAACGTTGTAATCGTACTTTACTAGATATGGGGTGATCTAGATGTCTCTTACCGATTTACCACTATCGTTTTGGGGTTATGCATTAGAGACAGCTGCATTCACGTTACAAAGGGCACCATCAAAATCCGTTGAGAGGACGCCTTATGAACTGTGGTTTGGCAAGAAACCAAAGTTGTCGTTTCTTAAAGTTTGGGGCTGCGATGCTTATGTGAAAAAGTTTCACCTGATAAGCTCAAACCCAAATCGGAGAAGTGCATCTTCATAGAATACCCAAAGGAAACTATTGGGTACACCTTCTATCACAGATCCGAAGGCAAGACATTCATTGCTAAAATGGATCCTTTCTAGAGAAGGAGTTTCTCTCGAAAGAAGTGAGTGGGAGGAAAGTAGAGCTTGATAAGGTAATTGTACCTTCTCCCAAATTGGAAAGTAGTTTATCACAGAAATAAGTTATAGTGATTCCTACACCAATTAGTGAGGAAGCAAATGATGATGATCATGAAGCTTCAGATCAAGTTACTACCAGACTTTGTAGACTTCCAGATTAAGATCCGCACCAGAGTGGTACGGTATCCTATTCTGGAAGTCATGTTACTTGACCATGGCGAACCTACGAACTATGAGGAAGCGATGATGAGCCCAGATTCTGCGAAATGGTTTGAGGCCATGAAATCTGAGATGGGATCCATGCATGAGAACAAAGTGTGGACTTTGGTGGACTTGCCCGATGATCGGCAAGCCATAGAAAATAAATGGATCTCAAGAGGAAGACAGACGCTGATAGTGGTGTTACTATCTACAAAGCTCGACTTGTCGCAAAAAGTTTTTTGACAAGTTCAAAGTGTTGAATACAATGAGATTTTCTCACTCGTATGGATGCTTAAGTCTGTTCGAATCATGTTAGCAATTGCCACATTTTATGAAATCTGGCAAATGGATGTCAAAACTGTATTCCTTAATGGATTTATTAAAGAAGAGTTGTATATGATGCAACCAGAAGGTTTTGTCAATCCTAAAGGTACTAACAAAATGTGCAAGCTCCAGCGATCCATCCATGCATCGACTGGTGCAAGCATCTCGGAGGTGAAATATACGCTTTGATGAGTTGATCAAAGCATATGTTTATATACAGACTTTTAGAGAAGCATGTATTTACAAGAAAGTGAGTGGGAGATCTGTAGCATTTCTAAAACTATATGTAGATGACATACTGTTGATTGGAAATGATATAGAAATTCTGGATAGCATAAAAGGATACTTGAATAAGATTTTTTCAAAGAAAGACCTCGATGAAGCTACTTACACTTTGAGCATCAAGATCTATAGAGATAGATCAAGACACTTGATAAGATTTTTCAATAAGTACATACCTTGATAAGATTTTGATGTAGTTCAAAATAGAACAGTCAAAGAAGGAGTTCTTTCCTGTGTTGCAAGGTGTGAAGTTGATAAGACTCAAAGCCCGACCACGGCAGAAAATAGAAAGAGAATGAAAAGTCATTCCCTATGCCTCAGTCATAGGTTCTATAAAGTATGTTATGCTGTGTACCAGACCTATTGTATACCTTGCTCTGAATTTGGCAAGGGAGTACAATTTTGATCTAGGAGTAGATCACTGGACATCGGTCAAGAATATCCTTAGTGAGGACTAAGGAAATATTTCTCGATTATGGAGGTGAAAAAAGAGCTCGTCGTAAAAGTTACATCGATGCAAGCTTTTTACACCGATCCAGATGACTCTAAGTCTCAATCTGGATACATATTGAAAGTGGGAGCAATTATCTAGAGTAGCTCCGTGCAGAGCATTGTAGACATAGAATATTTGCAAAATACATATGGCTTTGAATATGACAGACCCGTTGACTAAACTTCTCTCACGAGCAAAACACGATCATACCTTAGTACTCTTTGGGTGTTAATCACATAGCAATGTGAACTAAG
>NW_021298397.1:0-1092 GCF_002162155.2 Triticum dicoccoides
TGGAATATCGGCAACGTCAAAAGTGACCCTCTCAGTCCTGAAGTTCAGCTCGCTGCCAAACGTTACTGGCAACGTGACCTTCCCCTTCGGTTTGCTCCTTCCCGGGTTGATTCCTTGGAATGTGCCGGTCTCTTCGAGCTCGCTGTCAGGGATTTGGAGTTTCTGGAGTACAGCGGAGGAAATCAGGTTCAAGCCGGCCCCGCCGTTAACTAGCATCTTAGTGACCTTGAGGTTGCGGATAGTTGGTGAAACCAACATCGGCAAGCACCCGACTGCAGTTGTGCGATCAGGGTGGTCCTCAATATCAAAGATGATAGGCGTGCTGGACCATTTCAGAAGCTTGCGTGATTCGACGGGTGGTTCCGCTGCATTGACTTCCCGCACCCACTGCTTGAGCTGGCGGTGCGAAGTATGCAGAGAAGCACCACCGTCAACGCACAAGACCTCTGTGGCTTTCTGGAACTCCTGCTCACTGGTCAAGACATCCTCCATGTCTTCGTCGTCGTCGTCATCTTCGTCTTTGTCGCGGCCGCGGGGAGGTCTGTCTCCTTGCCGCTGCTTGGCCTTGCCGCGGCGTCCTCCCCGGTGGGCGCGCTTCTTGCCGGATTCTCCATCGCCGCCTTGGGCCCTCTCCTTGTCGCGCCGCTCGTATTCAGCCTTTTGTTGCTGGACAAGCTGCTCGACCTTCTTGCAGCTCTGGAGGTCATGGCCCTTGGTGCAGTGGATCTTGCAGTATTGCTTGTCGGAGCCGTCCTGCTTGTCGGCGGCCGCCACGGCCTGGCAGTTGGTGCATGCGGCAATCTCCTTGCCGGAGCTACCAACTTTGGCTTTATTGGCGCCACCTTCATTGCCGGACTGCTCAACGACTAGCACATCTTTGCCTTTCTTCTTCCTGTTCCGCCGCCGGTTTTTCTTTGCCGGGGCAGGATCCTCACTGTCAGATCCTCCTGCTCCTATATTCTCTCCGGGGAGTCTCCTCCCTTCCTCAGCACGTGCACACTTGTCGGCCAGGGCATATAGCTCACTGACGTCTCTGATCTTGCACATCGCCATCTCCTCCCGCATCCTGCGGTTACGCACGTTCTGATGAAA
>NW_021298398.1:0-1257 GCF_002162155.2 Triticum dicoccoides
GGATCTGAAAGGTTCAGACCCGTTGACTAAAACCTCTCTCACAAGCAACATGATCAAACATAAAACTCATTGAGTGTTAATCACATAGTGATGTGAACTAGACTACTGACTCTAGTAAACTCTTGGGTATTAGTCACATGGCGATGTGACCTGTGAGTGTTAATCACATGGCGATGTGAACTAGATTATTGACTCTAGTGCAAGTGGGAGACTGTTGGAAATATGCCCTAGAGGCAATAATAAAAGTATTATTATTATATTTCCTTGTTCATGATAATTGTCTTTTATTCATGCTATAACTGTATTATCCGGAAATCGTAATACACGTGTGAATACATAGACCACAATATGTCCCTAGTGAGCCTCTAGTTGACTAGCTCGTTGTGATCAACAGATAGTCATGGTTTCCTGGCTATGGACATTGGATGTCGTTGATAACGGGCTCACATCATTAGGAGAATGATGTGATGGACAAGACCCTATCCTAAGCATAGCACAAAGATCGTGTAGTTTGTTTGCTAGAGCTTTGCCATTGTCAAGTATCTCTTCCTTTGACCATGAGATCGTGTAACTCCTGGATACCGTAGGAGTGCTTTGGGTGTATCAAACGTCACAACGTAACTGGGTGACTATAAAGGTGCACTACAGGTATCTCCGAAAGTATCTATTGTTTTATGCGGATCGAGACTGGGATTTGTCACTCCGTGTAAACGGAGAGGTATCTCTGGGCCCACTCGGTAGGACATCATCATATGTGCAATGTGACCAAGGAGTTGATCACGGGATGATGTGTTACGGAACGAGTAAAGTGACTTGCCGGTAACGAGATTGAACAAGGTATTGGATACCGACGATCGAGTCTCGGGCAAGTAAAATACCGATAGACAAAGGGAATTGAATACGGGATTGATTAAGTCCTTGACATCGTGGTTCATCCGATGAGATCATCGTGGAACATGTGGGAGCCAACATGGGTATCCAGATCCCGCTGTTGGTTATTGACTGGAGAACGTCTCGGTCATGTCTGCATGTCTCCCGAACCCGTAGGGTCTACACACTTAAGGTTCGATGACGCTAGGGTTATAAAGGAAGCTTGTATGTGGTTACCGAATGTTGTTCGGAGTCCCGGATGAGATCCCGGACGTCACGAGGAGTTCCGGAATGGTCCGGAGGTAAATATTTATATATAGGAAGTCCTGTTTCGGCCATCGGGACAAGTTTCGGGGTCATCGGTATTGTACCGGGACCACCGGAAGG
>NW_021298399.1:0-2698 GCF_002162155.2 Triticum dicoccoides
ATGTTGGGTTGGCGTATTTCGAGATTAGGATTTGTCACTCCGATTATCGGAGAGGTATCTCTGGGCCCTCCCGGTAATGCACATCACTATAGGCCTTGCACGTAATGTGACTAATGAGTTAGTTGCAGGATGATGCATTACGGAACGAGTAAAGAGACTTGCCGGTAACGAGATTGAACTAGGTTGAGATACCGACGATCAAATCTCGGGCAAGTAACATACCGATGACAAAGGGAACAACATATGTTGTTATGCGGTTTGACCGATAAAGATCTTCGTAGAATATGTGGGAGCCAATATGAGCATCCAGGTTTCGCTATTGGTTATTGACCGGAAACATGTTTCGGTCATGTCTACATAGTTCTCGAACCCATAGGGTCCGCACGCTTAAGGTTTCGATGATAGTTTTATTATGAGTTTATGAGTTTTGATGTACCGAAGGAGTTAGGAGTCCCGGATGAGATCGGGGACATGACGAGGAGTCTCGAAATGGTCGAGACGTAAAGATCGATATATTGGACGACTATATTCGGACATCGGAAAGGTTCTGAGTGATTCGGTTATTTTTCGGAGTACCGGAGAGTTACGGGAATTCGCCGGGGAGTATATGGGCCTTATTGGGCCATACGGGAATAGAGGAGAGAGGCCAAAAGGAAGGAGGCCTGCGCCCCCCTCTGGTCCGAATTGGACAACGGGTGCAGCCCCCTTTTCCTTTTCCCTCTCCTCCTCTTTCCTTCTCTCCTACTCCAACAAGGAAGGAGGGAGTCCTACTCCCGGTGGGAGTAGGACTCCCCATGGTGCGCCCCCTCCTAGGCCGGCCGCCCCCTTCCCCTTGGCTCCTTTATATACGGGGGCAGGGGGGCACCTCTAAACACACAAGTTGATCTTCGTGATCGTCCCTTAGCCGTGTGCGGTGCCCCCCTCCACCATATTCCACCTCGGTCATATCGTTGCGGTGCTTAGGCGAAGCCCTGCATCGGTAGAACATCATCATCGTCACCACGCCGTCGTGCTGACGGAATTCATCCCCGACACCCTGCTGGATTGGAGTCCGAGGATCGTCATCGAGCTGAACGTGTGCTGAACTCGGAGGTGCCGTACGTTCGGTACTTGGATCGGTCGGATCGTGAAGACGTACGACTACATCAACCGCGTTGTCATAACGCTTCCGCTTATGGTCTACGAGGGTACGTGGACAACAGTCTCCCCTCTCGTTGCTATGCATCACCATGATCTTGCGTATGCGTAGGAAATTTTTGAAATTACTGCGTTCCCCAACAGTGGCATCCGAGCCTGGTTTTATGCGTAGATGTTATATGCACGAGTAGAACACATAGTTGTGGGCGATACAAGTCATACTGCTTACCAGCATGTCATACTTTGGTTCAACGGTATTGTTGGATGAAGCGGCTCGGACCGACATTACGCGTACGCTTATGCGAGACTAGTTCTACTGACGTGCTTTGCACACAGGTGGCTGGCGGGTGTCAGTTTCTCCAACTTTAGTTGAACCGAGTGTGGCTACGCCCGGAACTTGCGAAGGTTAAAACAGCACTAACTTGATGAACTATCGTTGTGGTTTTCATGCGTAGGTAAGAACGGTTCTTGCTCAGCCCGTAGCAGCCACGTAAAACTTGCAACAACAAAGTAGAGGACGTCTAACTTGTTTTTGCAGGGCATGTTGTAATGTGATATGGTCAAGACGTGATGAGATATAAGTTGTTGTATGAGATGATCATGTTTTGTTGAAGTTATCGGCAACTGGCAATAGCCTTATGGTTGTCTCTTTATTGCATATGATGCAAGCACCAAATAATTGCTTTACTTTATCACTATGCGATAGCAATAGTTGCAAGAGCAATAGTTGGCGAGACGATCATGTGACAACACATTGATATAGATCAAGATGATGGAGATCATGGTGTCATGCCAGTGACGATAGAGATCATGACAGTACTTTGGAGATGGAGATCAAAGGCGCAAGATGATCATGGCCATATCATGTCACATATTTTGATCACATATGATGTTTATCTTTTATACATCTTATTTTGCTTAGTTTGTCGGTAGCATTTTAAGATGATCTCTCACTAATTATCAAGAAGTGTTCTCCCTGAGTATGCACCGTTGCGAAAGTTCTTCGTGCTGAGACACCACGTGATGATCGGGTGTGATAGGCTCTACGTTCAAATACAACGGGTGCAAAACAGTTGCACACGCGGAATACTCAGGTTAAACTTGACGAGCCTAGCATATACAGATATGGCCTCGGAACACAGAGACTGAAAGGTCGAGCGTGAATCATATAGTAGATATGATCAACATAGTGATGTTCACCATTGAAACCTACTCCATCTCACGTGATGATTGGACATGGTTTAGTTGATTTGGATCATGTGATCACTTAGATGACTAGAGAGATGTCTGTCTAAGTGGGAGTTCTTAAGTAATATGATTAATTGAACTTAAATTTATCATGAACTTAGTCCTGGTAGTATTTTGCAAATTATGTTGTAGATCAATAGCTCGCGTTGTTGCTTTCATATGTTTATTTTGATATGTTCCTAGAGAAAATTGTGTTGAAAGATGTTAGTAGCAATGATGCAGATTGGATGCGTGATCTGAGGTTTATCCTCATTGCTGCACAAAAGAATTATGTCCTTAATGCACCGCTAAGGTGACAGACCTATTGCAGGAG
>NW_021298400.1:0-1147 GCF_002162155.2 Triticum dicoccoides
TACTCACCGTTTTGGGGTCCCAAAGCGATTTTCGTTTCATGGACTATTACTCGCGGTTTCGAGCACTATTACTCAGCGTTTTGGGGACCCAAAGCGCTTTCCACGACTGATGAACCCCGGGGTGCGTTTATATGTCCGTCGTCAACACTCACGGTTTTGTCCAATTCTGACCCGTTTTGTGGACTATTATTCACCGTTTTGGGGTCCCGAAGCAATTTTCATAGTTGTTGAACCCCAAGGTGTGCTTACGTGTTGGTCATCAACACTTGCAGTTTTGGCTGATTCTGGCCCGTTTCATGGACTCTTACTCACCGTTTTTGGGCCGAAAAGCGATTTCCATGGTTGTCGACCTCCAAGGTGCGCTTATGTGTCGGTCATCAACAATCATAGTTCGGGCTGATTCTGGCCCGTTTCTTGGACTATTACTCTTTTTGGGGTCCTGTAGTCATTTCCACGATTGACGAACCTCGGGGTGCGTTTACGTGTCGATCATCAACACACACATATTTGGCCGATTCTTGTCCGTTTCATGGACTATTACTCGCCGTTTTGGGGACCCAGAGCGATTTCCACGATTGATGAACCCCGGGATGCGTTTATGTGTTGGTCTTCAACTCTCACAGTTTTGTCCAATTCTGACCCGTTTCGTGGACTATTACTCAACGTTTTGGGGTCCCGAAGCGATTTTCATAGTTGTTGAACCCCAAGGTGTGCTTACGTGTTGGTCATCAACACTTGCAGTTGTGGCCAATTCTGGCCCGTTTCATGGTCTATTACTGACCGTTTTTGGGCCCCAAAGCGATTTCCATGGTTGTCGAACTCCAAGGTGCGCTTACGTGTCGGTCATCAACAATCACAATTCAGGCTGATTCTGGCCTCTTTCTTGGACTATTACTCTGTTTTGGGGTCCCGGAGTCATTTCCACGATTGACGAACCTCGGGGTGCGTCTACGTGTCGATCATCAACACTCGCATATTTGGCCGATTCTTGTCCGTTTCGTGGACTATTACTCGTCGTTTTGGGGACCCAGAGCGATTTCCACGATTGATGAACCCCGGGGTGCGTTTATGTGTCAGTTGTCAACACTCACAGTTTTGTCCAATTCTGACCCTTTTCATGGACTATTACTCATCGTTTTCGGGTACC
>NW_021298401.1:0-831 GCF_002162155.2 Triticum dicoccoides
AGCATAGGATATATTACAGGGTTGAGCTAGGGCTGCTCAACAAATTATTACAAGCGCGCCAATAATTATACATAATGGCGGATATAACACAATGGTGTGGTGGCATACTACTGACTCGAGGATAAAGTGATGGTGGAATAACACAGTGGGGAGTGTGATAACACGACTCTCAAACTGGCATCTCATCGAGCGTCGAGGTGAGGCTCGATAAATTTATTCGGGTTGCGGAAGCGGATATAATACAGTGACCAAATCCAGGGTCGCACGAGACTGACTGGGATTCCTCTAGGCGTCGGACTCGCTATCGAACTCTTCATCCATGAGATCGCCTTCATCAGCATCTGGCCAAATCAACAAGCCAGTGAGTACTTTGAAAGTACTCGCAAGACAGTTCGGACGTAAGATATAACAAATGCATGCATGAATGCGTCATGATTAATTCACCAATGTACATTAAAAAATTAGCATAACGAGGTAAGTAAAAGGGAAACGGCGGTAGTCCGCCTGAAATCCCACAAAACATAAATGAAGACCGATCGGGTGTCTGAAGCGACGCCTCGAAAGGTGAACAAATAAATATAAGGAAATGATGCCACAGTCGGGCGTCTTAGCGACACCACATAAAGGGCTTTAAAAGAAATGCCACAGTCGGACGTCGGGGCGACATCACAGAAAGGGCTTTAAAAGAAACACCACAGTCGGGCGTCTTAGCGACACCACATAAAGGGCTTTAAAAGAAATGCCACAGTCGGACGTCGGGGCGACATCACAGAAAGGGCTTTAAAAGAAATACCACAGTCGGGCGTCTTAGCGACACCACATAAAGGGCTT
>NW_021298402.1:0-867 GCF_002162155.2 Triticum dicoccoides
TGGACTATTACTCACTATTTTGGGGTCCTGGAGTGATTTCCACGATTAACTAACCCCTGAGTGCGTTTACGTGTCGGTCATCAATAATCCTTGGTTTGTCCGATTCTGGGCTCTTTTGTGGACTATTACTCACCGTTTTGGGGTCCCAAATTGATTTCCATGGTTGTCGATCCCCATGGTGTGCTATGTGTTGGTCGTCAAGACATGTAGTTTTGTCCGTTTTGGAGTGCATTTACGTGTCCGTCGTCAACACTCGCAGTTTTGGCCAATTCTGACCCGTTTCGTGGACTATTACTCACTGTTTTGGGGTCCCGAAGCGATTTCCACAGTCGTTCAACCCCAAGGTGCGCTTACGTGTCAGTCATCAACACTCGCAGTTTTGGCCGATTCTGACTCGTTTCGTGGAGTATTACTCACTATTTTGGGGTCCTGGAGTGATTTCCACGATTAACGAACCCCTGAGTGCGTTTACTTGTCGGACATCAATAATCCTAGGTTTGTCCGATTCTGGGCTCTTTCATGGACTATTACTCACCGTTTTGGGGTCCCAAAACGCTTTCCATGGTTGTCGAACCCCAAGGTGTGCTATGTGGTGGTCGTCAACACTCGTAGTTTGGTTCGATTCTGGCCCGTTTCTTGGACTATACTTAGTTTTGGGGTCCCAAAGTGATTTCCACGATTGTCGAACCTTGGGGTGCGTTTACATGTGGTCATCAACACTCTCAATTTCAGCCAATTCCGGTCCGTTTCGTGCACTATTACTCACTGTTTTGGGTCCCAGAGCGATTTCCATGATTGACGATCCCAGGAGTGCATTTACGTGTCCGTCGTCAACACTCATAGTTTTGGCCAATTCTAACCCGTTTC
>NW_021298403.1:0-1261 GCF_002162155.2 Triticum dicoccoides
CGCCTACTCTATGATGACCATTATGCGAGTCAGATCTGGGTTATTTCGGGACTCTGATTTCCGGTATATGCCAGGATCACTTCCGGGAGCACAAGGGTATCTCCAGGCTATCTATGCTGACCCCACTCAGGAGGATTCACGGACTCGCACCACTGCTGAGATGCTCGAGGATAAGGACCGTGAAAATCGGGCCTTAAGGCTAGAGCTCTTCAACACCCGTGCTGACCACTGGGCCACTTTGACTCGGTTCGCACCGGCGGTGCAAGCTGGATTCTCAGATATGCGCGATCTCTATCCTGTGAGATCTGCTCTGCCAGACGTGATGGTTTGGCGTGATGTAGGAGGCATCACCCCACCTCGCGGTCCCCGCAGGCCACCGTTTGTTGGTCCAAGGCCTCATCCTAGCCCCTATGGTCCACAAGCTCCGCGAGACCGTCTGTTTCCGGATGATCATGTTGAGCTCCCAGGCTATGGAGGTGACTTCTACGAGGACTACTACGGATCGGTCTGAGTTAGTGGTAGTATCACTAGTTCGCACTAGCTGTGTCGTCTATCGTCCCGCGTGACTCGTGGGATATGACCTAGTTTGTACTCCTTCCGGAGGTGTAGAAAAATAATGTATAGGAGCTTGGAATGCCTTCGATGAGATGTAATCCTCTTTTCACCGTAATAGTACTTTGTTTGGTCTTGTACTAAACCCTGTATGGTGTGTATGACGATGGAATAAAAGAAGCAGTTTCTGTATCTACCATGTCATACGGATGATCATCTTGCATTCCGAGTTATTTCTTACATTATGAATCCTATGTCGGAATTTCACCATCCTGACTAAATCATTGTCTTGTTTACCTAGGATGGTCAACACGCGCGCTAACCCTGCTTCTCAAGAGCAGGCCGAAGGCAGTGAAGCCAGGGATGTAAATCTGCCTCATCCTCCTTCACTAGCCGAGGTTATGATGGAAGCTGAGAGAAACAAGCGGGAGACAAACCGTTTGTTGGAGCGTATTGAACAGAATACAGCACACCATCAGAGGGCTAACGTGGTGTCACTCAGTGATTTTATCAAATTGCATCCACCCACGTTCCACCACTCCGTCGAGCCTCTCGACGCTGATGACTGGCTTCGCAGTATCTCTCATAAACTGCGTTCCGCGCTGGTAGCGGAGGCTGACAAGGTCACCTTTGCTGCATATCATCTTGAAGGCCCCGCCAGTCTATGGTGGGAGAATTATGGAGCTATGCGCCCAGCGGGCCATGTCAC
>NW_021298404.1:0-886 GCF_002162155.2 Triticum dicoccoides
CTACTATGCTTAGGGCTGTTTTGAAGAATAATAAGAAAATGTGGGAGGAATGCTTGCCTCATATTGAATTTGCTTATAATCGTTCATTGCATTCTACTACTAAGATGTGCCCTTTTGAAGTTGTGTATGGTTTCCTACCTCGTGCACCTATTGATTTGTTGCCTCTTCCATCTTCGGAGAAGGTTAATTTTGATGCTAAACAACGTGCTGAATTGATTTTAAAAATGCATGAGTTAACTAAGGAAAACATTGAGCGTATGAATGCTAAATATAAACTTGCTGGAGATAAGGGTAGAAAACATGTTGTGTTTGCACCTGGAGATCTTGTTTGGTTACATTTGCGTAAGGATAGATTTCCTGATTTGCGCAAATCAAAGCTAATGCCACGTGCTGATGGTCCCTTTAAGGTGTTAGAGAAAATAAATGATAATGCATATAAACTTAAGTTGCCTGCAGAGTTTGGGGTTAGTCCCACTTTTAACATTGCAGATTTGAAGCATTATGTGGGTGAGGAAGATGAACTTCCGTCGAGGACGACTTCATTTCAAGAAGGGGAGGATGATGAGGACATCAATACAATTGTTACACCCACAGCCCCTGCTGCTATACATACTGGACCAATTACTAGAGCTCGTGCACGCCAACTAAATTATCAGGTACTTTCGTTTCTTGGTAATGATTCTAATGTTCATGAGAATATGATGCTGCCTAAATTGGATACATTTGTTTTGCTTACAAATGAAGGGCCTAGCTTGGAGAAGGATGAACATTGGAGCAAGAACAAGCATGGAGATGATGGCATGCGCAAGGGGAACAAGAACGGAGTTACAAGTGATGATTTCAGGACTTTGAAGCCACCATAATGTGTGCATGAAGCCTTGGACGA
>NW_021298405.1:0-1066 GCF_002162155.2 Triticum dicoccoides
CTCATTTAAGTCTGAGAATAATGGTTGTTCGATTTATATGAGAGATATGTTTTATGGTCATGCTCCGATGGTCAATGGTTTATTCTTAATGAATCTCGAGCGTAATATTACACATGTTCATAGTGTAGATGCCAAAAGATTTAAAGTTGATAACGATAGTCCCACATACTTGTGGCACTGCCGCCTTGGTCACATTGGTGTCAAGCGCATGAAGAAGCTCCATGCCGATGGACTTTTAGAGTCTCTTGATTATGAATCGTTTGACACGTGCGAACCATGCCTCTTAGGTAAAATGACCAAGACTCCGTTCTCCGGAACAATGGAGCGAGCAACCAACTTGTTGGAAATCATACATACCGATGTGTGCGGTCCAATGAGCGTTGAGGCTCGCGGAGGATATCGTTATGTTCTCACTCTCACAGATGACTTGAGTAGATATGGGTATGTCTACTTAATGAAACACAAGTCTGAGACATTTGAAAAGTTCAAGGAATTTCAGAATGAGGTGGAGAATCAACGTGACCGAAAGATAAAATTCTTACGATCAGATCGTGGAGGAGAATACTTAAGTCACGAATTTGGTACACACTTAAAGAAATGTGGAATCATTTCACAGCTCACGCCGCCTGGAACACCTCAGCGAAACAGTGTGTCCGAACGTCGTAATCGCACTCTATTGGATATGGTGCGGTCTATGATGTCTCTTACCGATTTACCGCTATCATTTTGGGGATACGCTCTAGAGACAGCTACATTCACTTTAAATAGGGCACCGTCTAAATCCGTTGAGACGACACCGTATGAATTATGGTTTGGAAAGAAACCTAAGCTGTCGTTTCTAAAAGTTTGGGGATGCGAAGCTTATGTCAAGAAACTTCAACCTGAAAAGCTCGAACCCAAGTCGGAAAAATGCGTATTCATAGGATACCCTAAGGAAACTATAGGGTATACCTTCTACTTAAGATCCGAAGGCAAGATCTTTGTTGCCAAGAACGGATGCTTTCTGGAAAAAGAGTTTCTCTCGAAAGAAGTAAGTGGGAGGAAAGTAGAACTCGATGAAGTACTA
>NW_021298406.1:0-1158 GCF_002162155.2 Triticum dicoccoides
CGGGACGAAGACGACAGAGGAGGGAGACGGGCTGGGCCGCCTGCTGGCTGGGCCGGCCAGCTGGATGGGCTGCACAGGGAGGAGCCCAGGTAAGCTTCTCCCTTTTATTTTTTTCTGTTTTCTAATTTCTGACATTTGTTTTGATTTAAATAATATATTAAATCATTTATTTAACTTATGCCAATTTTTGCAGGGGCTAGATATATTATTCCAGAGCTCCTTTATAATTGGCATAATATTTGGACATATATTAATATATATAGAAATATATTTCCAATGCAAATATTTATGCATTAATTCCAAATGCCCAAAATAAATGTCCATGAGTCACTAAAAATATTGGTTTGATTTTTATCTCTGTCCAATATTTTTAGAGAGCAACATGAGCATTTTCTTGGACCCTTTTGGAGAAATTTTTATTTGGGTCATTTTCAAAATGATTCTGAGGGTTTCACAGATCCCCATTTCAAGTTTCTGATGAAAGAGTAAACATGATGCAACACTCTAATGCATGACTAGCTAGGGTGTGACAACTCACCCCCACTCAAAAGAATCTCGCCCCGAGATTTGGGTTCCTCCGGGAAGAAGGCGGGGTACTCAAGTCGAAGACGATCCTCCCTTTCCCAAGTTGCTTCATCCTCAGAATGGTGCGACCATTGTACTTTGAGAAACTTGATGTTATGACGTCGAGTGGTACGCTCGACCTGATCGAGGATACGAATGGGGTACTCTCGATATGTAAGATTATCTTGGAGATCAAGCGTTTCGTGGTCCACTTCACGGATAGGATCCGAGAAGCAACGCCTGAGTTGAGAAACGTGGAAGACATCGTGGACTCTGGAGAGGTGCGGAGGTAGTTCCAACTGGTAGGCAACTTCTCCTCGTTTGGCGAGAATGCGAAAAGGTCCAATGTAACGAGGAGCCAATTTGCCTTTGATACCGAAACGATGGGTTCCCTTCAGAGGGGTGACCCGAAGATAAGCCTTCTCGTCAACCTCGAAAGTCATAGCCTTATGTTTTCGGTCATATTGACTCTTTTGACGTGATTGGGCTGTTTTCAACTTTTCACGAACGATGCGAACTTGTTCTTCTGCTTCCTGAATCATATCCGGGCCAAAGAATTGTCTTTCCCCGGTCTCTGACCAGTTAAGGGGTGTT
>NW_021298407.1:0-5612 GCF_002162155.2 Triticum dicoccoides
GACCGAGCAGTTGAAGGCCTAGCCTCCTAGGAGACTCACGCGTTACAAGAAAATTATAATTGTTTAGTGATATATATGTTCAATATATACATAATCATTTTTATCATATTTGAGGGCTTTATGTCTATATCTTAAATGAGCTTAACAAGCTAAACGAGCCAGCTCGCGAGTTATACGAGTCGAGCCAATCTTGGGTTTGAGCTCGTTATAGTAACGAGTCGAGTTGAGCTAGCTCGATAACGGAACGAGCTCTAGCGAGTCGAGCCGAGCTGGCTCGACTCGGCTCGAATTCCTGCCCTAACCGCACCTAAAGCATGCTCTCTCACTTCCTCAACGTCCCCATCCGTGAGATTTTGATCCATGAAATACTTTTTCCGCCGCCACAAGCCTCTGTTCTTGAGAGATCCCATCTGGAGATCTTCTCTGGTACTCCGTCGGAGGGGGAAACAATCTCGGAGTTTTTTTCCATCATCCTTGCTTCCTCTTCGATGATGCGTGAGTAGATTACCACAGACCTACGAGTCCATAGTTAGTAGCTAGATAGCTTTTTCTCTCCTTTTGATTCTCAATACAATATTCTGCTTGTTGTTCTTGGAGATCTATTCGATGTAATGACTTTTTGTGGTGTGTTTGTTGGGATCCGGTGAATTGTGAGTTTATGATCAGATCTATCCGTGAATATTATTTGGTTTTTCTCTGAACTCTTTTATGCATGACTAATATAGCTTCATATTTCTTGTCCGATTTATTGGTTTGGTTTGGCCAACTAGATTGATTTATTTTGCCATGGGAAGAGGTGCTTTGTAATGGGTTTGATCTTGCGGTGCTCAATCCCAGTGACAGAAAGGGGCATGACACATATGTATCTTTTCTATTAAGGGTAACAAGATGGGGTTTATTCATACATGAGTTTATCTTGTCTACATCATGTCATCTTGCTTAAAGCATTACTCTGTTTTTCCATGAACTTAATACACTAGATGCATGACTGATAGCGGTCGATGTGTGGAGTAATAGTAGTAGATGCAGAATTGTTTTGGTCTACTAATTTTGGACGTGATGCCTATGTATGATCATTGCCTTGGATATCTTCATAATTATTTGCTTTTCTATCAATTGCCAAACAATATTTTGTTTACTCACTATATGCTATTTTCTCGAGAGAAGTCTATAGTGAAAACTATGGCCCCCAGTGTTGGGGAACGTAGCATGCAATTTCAAAAAATTTCCTACGCAAATGCAAGATCTATCTAGGAGATGCATAGCAACGAGAGGGGGAGAGTGTGTCTACGTACCCTCGTAGACCGAAAGCAGAAGCGTTTGATAACGCGGTTGATGTAGTCGAACTTCTTCTCATTCTGACTGATCAATCACCGAACGTACGACACCTCTGAGTTCTACACACATTCAGCTCGATGACGTCCCTCGAACTCTTGATCAAGCAAATTGTCGAGGATGTAGATCAGGTCCGTCAGCATGACGGCGTGGTGACGGTGATGGTGAAGTAATCCGCGCAGGGCTTCGCCTAAGCACTACGAGAATATGACCGACGGTGTAATCTGTGGAGGGGGGCGTCCCACACGGCGAACGATTGTTGGTGTGTGTTCTAGGTGCCCCTCCCTATGTATATATAGGTGGGAGGTGGAGGGGAGCAGCCTTGGGGCGCCCTATGTAGGAGGAATCCTACTTGGGGGCCTAGTCCAATTTGCCCCTTTCCTTATTACCGGAAGGGGGAAAGGGGAGAGGGAAGGGAGGATGGAAAGGGGGGGGGACCCCTCTTCCTTATCCTATTCGGCCTCCTTCCTTAAGGGGGGAGGGGCTCCACCCCTTTTGGGCTGGTGTGCTCCCCTCTTATGGCTCATAAGGCCCATTATTCCCCCGAGGTGTTGCGGTAACCCCCCGGTAGTCCGATAAATACCCGATACTACCCGGAACACTTCCAGTGTCCGAATACTATCATCCTATATATAAATCTTTATCTCTCAACCATTTAAAGACTCCTTGTCATGTCTGTGATCTCATCCAGGACTCTGAACAACATTTGGTCACCAAATCACATAACTCATATAATACAAAATCGTTATCAAACGTTAAGCGTGCGGACCCTACAGGTTCGAGAACTATGTAGACATCACCGGGACACCTCTCAGGTCAATAACCAATAGCAGAACCTGCATGCTCATATTGGCTCCTATATATTCTACGAAGATCTTTATCAGTCAAAGCGTAATGACAACATACATTATTCCCTTTCTCATTGGTATGTTACTTGCCCGAGATTCGATTGTCGGTATCTTCATACCTAGTTCAATCTCATTACTGGCAAGTCTCTTTACTTGATTCGTAGTACATCATCCCGCAACTAACTCATTAGTCACTTTACTTGCAAGGCTTCTTATGATGTGCATTACCGAGAGGGCCCAGAGATACCTCTCCGATACTCGGAGTGACAAATCCTAATCTTGATCTATGCCAACCCAACAAACACCTTCAAGATACCTGTAGAGCATCTTTATGATCACCCAGTTACGTTGTGACGTTTGACAGAACACAAGGTATTCCTCCGGTATCCGGGAGTTGCATAATCTCATAGTCAAAGGAATATGTATATGACATGAAGAAAGCAATAGCAATAAAACTGAACGATCATAATGCTAAGCTATGTGTGTTGTCCATCACATCATTCTCCTAATGATGTGATCCCGTTCATCAAATGACAACACATGTCTATGGTTAGGAAACTTAACCATCTTTGATTAACGAGCTAGTCTAGTAGAGGCTTACAAAGGACACCGTGTTTTGTCTATGTATCCACACATGTATCAAGTTTCCGGTTAATACAATTCTAGCATGAATAATAAACATTTATCATGAATAAGGAAATATAAAATAACAACTTTATTATTGCCTCTAGGGAATATTTCCTTTAGTCTCCCACTTGCACTAGAGTCAATAATCTAGATTACATTGTAATGATTCTAACACCCATGGAGTCTTAGTGCTGATCATGCTTTGCTCATGTAAGAGGCTTAGTCAACGGGTCTGCCGCATTCAGATTCGTATGTATTTTGCAAATCTCCATGTCTCCCTCCTTGACTAGATCATGGATGGAGTTGAAGCGTCTCTTGATGTGTTTGGTCTTTTTGTGAAATCTGGATTCCTTCGCTAAGGCAATTGCTCCAGTATTGTCACAAAAGATTTTCATTGGACCCGATGCATTAGTTATTACACCTAGATCGGATATGAACTCCTTCACCCAGAATCCTTTATTTGCTGCTTTTAAAGCAGCTATGTACTCCGCTTCACATGTAGATCTCGCCACCATTCAATATAAATATATATCTGGTTTGTGACTTAGAGTCATCCGGATCAGTGTCAAAACTAGCATCGACGTAACCATTAATGACGAGCTCTTTGTCACCTCCATAAACGAGAAACATATCCTTGATCCTCTTCAGGTACTTCAGGATATTCTTGACCCTTGTCCAATGATCCACTCTTGGATTACTTTGATACCTCCCTGCTAAACTTATAGCAAGGCACACATCAGGTCTGGTACACAACATAGCATACATGATAGAACCTATGGCTGAGGCGTAGGGAATGACTTTCATTTTCTCTCTATCTTCTGCAGTGGTCGGGCATTGGGTCTAACTCAACTTCACACCTTGTAACACAAGAAAGAACCCTTTCTTTGACTGATCCATTTTGAACTTCTTCAAAACTTTATCAAGGTATGTGCTTTGTGAAAGTCCTATTAAGCGTCTTGATCTATCTCTATAGATCTTGATGCCTAATATATAAGCAGCTTCACCAAGGTCTTTCATTGAAAAACTTTTATTCAAGTATCCTTTTATGATATCTAGAAATTCTACGTCATTTCCAATCAATAATATGTCATCCACACATAATATTAGAAATGCTACAGAGCTCCCACTCACTTTCTTGTAAATACAGGCTTCTCCGAAATTCTGTATAAACCCATATGCTTTGACCACCTCATCAAAGCGTATATTCCAACTCTGAGATGCTTCACCAGTCCATAGATGGATCGTTGGAGCTTACACACTTTGTTAGCACCTTTAGGATCGACAAAAATTTCTGGTTGCATCATATACAACTCTTCTTTTAGAAATCCATTAAGGAATGCAGTTTTGGCGTCCATTTGCCAGATTTCATAATCATAAAATGCAGCAATTGCTAACATGATTCAGACATACTTCAACATCGCTACGGGTGAGAAAGTCTCATCATAGTCAACTCCTTGAACTTGTCAAAAACCTTTTGCGACAAGTCAAGCTTTATAGATAGTAACATTACCATCAACGTCAGTCTTCTTCTTGAAGATCCATTTATTTTCTATGTGTCGCTGATCATCGGGCAAATCCACCAAAGTCCATACTTTGTTCTCATACATGGATCCTATCTCAGATTTCATGGCCTTAAGCCATTTATCGGAATCTGGGCTCATCATAACTTCTTCATAGTTCATAGGTTCGCCATGGTCTAGTAACATGACTTCTAGAACAGGATTACCATACCACTTGTCGATCGTGTTCTGGCTGACCTATGAGGTTCGGTAGTAACTTGATCTGCAGTTTCATGATCATCATCATTAGCTTCCTCTCTAGTTGGTGTAGGCATCACGGGAACGGATTTCACGGATGAGCTACTTTCCAATTGAGAGAAGGTACAATTACCTCATCAAGTTCTACTTTCCTCCCACCTACTTCTTTCGAGAGAAACTCCTTCTCTAGAAAGGTTCCATTCTTGGCAACAAAGATCTTGCCTTCGGATCTATGGTAGAAGGTGTATCCAATAGTTTCTTTTGGGTATCCTATGAAGACGCACTTCTTCGATTTGGGTTCGAGCTTATCAGGCTGAAGATTTTTCACATAAGATTCGCAACCCCAAACTTTAAGAAATGACAACTTAGGTTTCTTTCCAAACCGCAGTTCATATGGTGTCGTCTTCATGGATTTAGATGGTGCCCTATTTAACATGAATGCAGCTGTCTCTAATGCATAACCCCAAAATGATAGTGGTAAATCAGTAAGAGACATCATAGATCACACCATATCTAATAAAGTACGGTTACAACGTTCGGACACACCATTATGCTGTGGTGTTCCAGGTGGCGTTAGTTGTGAAACTATTCCACATTGTTTTAAATGAAGGCCAAACTCGTGACTCAAATATTCGCCTCCGCGATCAGATAGTAGAATCTTTATTTTCTTGTTACGATGATTCTCCACTTCACTCTGAAATTCTTTGAACTTCTCAAATGTTTCAAACTTGTGTTTCATTAAGTAGATATACCCATATCTGCTCAAATCATCTGTGAAGGTCAGAAAATAACGATACCCGCTGCGAGTCTCAATACTCATTGGACCGCATACATCGGTATGTATTATTTCCAATAAGTCATTGGCTCGCTTCATTGTTCCGTTGAACGGAGTTTTAGTCGTCTTGCCCATGAGGCATGGTTCGCAAGTATCAAATGATTCATAATCAAGTGATTCCAAAAGTACATTTGCGTGGAGTTTCTTCATGCGTTTTAAACCAATATGACCTAAACGGCAGTGCCACAAATATGTTGCACTATCATTATC
>NW_021298407.1:7063-9257 GCF_002162155.2 Triticum dicoccoides
CTATAGAACTTGTTGGATACTTCATATCTCTCAACTTGGGCATTTTCTTGAAATATTAACTTCAAATCCTGGAACATCTCATATGGTCCATGACAAACGTCTTTGAAGTCCCAATTCTAAGCCGTAAAGCATGGCACACCGAACTATCGAGTAGTCATCAGATGGAGCTTGCCATACGTTCATAACATCAGCATCTGCTCCTGCAGCAGGCCTTTCACCTAGTGGTGCATCAAGGACATAATTCTTCTGTGCAGCAATGAGGATAATCCTCAAGTTACGGACCCAGTCCGTGTAGTTGCTACCATCATCCTTCAACTCAGCTTTCTCTAGAACGCATTAAATTCAAGGGAACGGTAGCACGGGCCATTGATCTACAACATAGATACGCAAAAACTATCAGGACTAAGTTCATGATAAATTAAGTTCAATTAATCATATTACTTAAGAACTTCCACTTAGATTGACATCCCTCAAGTCATCTAAATGATACGTGATCCAAATCAACTAAACCATGTCCGATCATCACGTGAGATGGAGTAGTCATCAATAGTGGACATCTCTATGTTGATCATATCTACTTTCGGTCTCCAGTGTTCCGAGGCCATGTCTGTACATGCTAGGCTTGTAAAGTTTAACCTGAGTATTCCGCATGTGCAAAACTGTCTTGCACCCGTTATATGTGAACGTAGAGTCTATCACACCCGATCATCACGTGGCGTGTCAACACGAAGAACTGTCGCAACGGTGCATACTCAGGAAGAACACTTATACCTTGAAATTTTAGTTAAGGGATCATCTTATAATGCTACCGCCGTACTAAGCAAAATAAGATGCATAAAAGATAAATATCACATGCAATCAAAATACGTGACATGATATGGCCATCATCATCTTGTGCTTTTGATCTCCATCTCCAAAGCATTGTCATGATCTCCATCGTCACCGGCTTGACACCTTGATCTCCATCGTAGCGTCATGGTCGTCTCGCCAACTATTGCTTCTACAACTGTCGCTACCGCTTAGTGATAAAGTAAAGCAACTACATGGCATTTGCATTTCATACTATAAAGCGACAACTATAAGGCTCCTGCCAGTTGCTGATAACTTTTACAAAACATGATCATCTCATACAACAACGTATATCACATCATGTCTTGACCATATCACATCACAATACGCCCTACAAAAACAAGTTAGATGACTTCTACTTTGTTGTTGCAAGTTTTACATGGCTGCTACGGGCTTCTAGCAAGAACCGTTCTTACTACGGCACAAAAACCACAACGGTGATTTATCAAGTTTGCTGTTTTAACCTTCAACAAGGACCGGCCGCAGTCAAATTCGATTCAACTAAAGTAGGAGAAACAGACGCCCGCCAGCCACCTTTATGCAAAACTAGTTGCATGTCTGTAGGTGGAACTGATCTCATGAACGTGGTCATGTAAGGTTGGTACAGGACGCTTTATCCAACAATAGCACCGAATCAAAATAAGACATTGGTGGTAAGCAGTATGACGATCACCGCCCACAACTCTTTGTGTTCTACTTGTGCAAATCATCTACGCATAGACCTGACATGGATGCCACCGTAGGGGAACATAGCATACAATTTCAAAAAAAATTCCTACGCTCACGCAAGATCTATCTAGGAGATGCATAGCAACGAGAGGGGGAGAGTGTGTCTAACTGAAAGCGGAAGCGTTTGAAGTAGTCGAACTTCTTCTCGTTCTGACCAATCAAGCACCGAACGTACGAAACCTCCGAGTTCTGTACATGTTCAGATCGATGACGTCTCTCGAACTCTCGATCCAGCAAAGTGTCGAGGAAGTAGATGAGTTTCGAAAACATGACGGCGTGGTGACGGTGATGATGAAGTAATCCGTGCAGGGCTTCGCCTAAGCACTACAAGAATATGACCGAGGGTGTATAATCTGTGGAGGGAGGCGTTGCACACAGCTAATGATTGTTGGTGTGTGTTCGAGGCGCCCCCTCCCCATGTATATATAGGTGGGAGGGGGAGGAGAGTAGCCTTGGGGCACCCCAAGTAGGAGGAATCCTACTTGGGGCCCTAGTCCAGTTCGCCCCCCTTTCCTTATTATCGGAAGGGGGAAAAGGGAAGAGGGAATGGAGGAAGTAAGGGGGGGACCCCTCTTCCTTCTCCTATTCGTCCTCCTACCTTAAGAGGGGGGGGGGG
>NW_021298408.1:0-1976 GCF_002162155.2 Triticum dicoccoides
GGCATGGTCGTGCCTACGACCCCGATGAGACCCAAAGTCAGGATGGCCGCGCCGAGTACGTCCCCGATGAAGGTGGGAACGATCGTGCTGACTACGACCATGGTGACTCGTGGCATGAAGACGATGACATCTATGTCGAAGGTGATGAAGAAGAAGAAGAAAGCAATGACGTTGATATTAGTGGTGCGCCATTGTTCATCAACGAGCTCACCCAAAGAGCGGAGGCACAAAAGAAGAGGAAGAGCATTCGCACGGGTTCATATACACAAGATGAGGACAAGTTGATTTGCCAAGCTTGGATGGAGATTAGCCAAGATCCGAGGACCGGCGCGCAACAAAAGGGCATTGTTTTTTGGACGAGAGTCCACAAAACGTTCCATGAAAGGAAGATGTTTGAGCCCTTCCAAATTACAAGAAACCGTGGCATCGGTTCGATTCAAAAAAGATGGTTGTTCATCCAACAAGAGTGCAACAAGTATTGCACCGCATTTGAGAGTGTTGAAGCACGGCCCGTGAGTGGTCTCGGCGTTGGGGACATGGTATGATCTCCTCTTTCTAGCCCTTTCCTTGCTACGGACATGAGACTTTGGCCGTGTATATGTTTGCATGTTCACTTGTTGTTGTTGATCATGTGGTGTAGGCATTCCAATCTTTGGAGGCATTCAAGGCCCGGCACAATGACAAGCCATTCACTCTTACGCATTGTTGGACGCTCATCAACATGTGCCCTAAGTTCAAGGACCAATACCGTGAACTACAAAGGAAGAGAGGACTGAAGACGGCCAAGTTCGCGGGAGGTGGGGATGGCGAGGCGTTGAAGAGGCCGAGGGGCAAGACCAACTCCAAGGTGGATGACATACGTGACGCCTCATCCATGGCCTTACATGAGACTTTGCATGGCATGATGTCCCAAAAGGATGTGAGGGACGAGAAGAAGCGGCAAAGCAAGGACGAGCAAATGAAGCAATACCTAGACCTTCAAAGATAGAAGCTTGAGATGGAGGAGGCGGCCAAGAGGAGGAAGCTCGACATGGAGGAGGCGGCCCGGCAAAGGCAGCTCGACATGGAGGAGGCCGCCCGGCAAAGGCAGCTAGACATCGAGGCCGACAACGTCAAGGCCAGGCAGAGGCAGCTCGACATCGAGGCCACCAATGCCGCCACCAAAGCGAAGAAGATGGCCCTTGCGATCATAAGCATGGACTTGTCGAAGATGAGCGACAAGACGAGGGCCTGGTTCGAGGCCAGGCAGAAGGAGATGCTCGACACCGAAGGCCTGAACTAGGTCATCCGATCGGCGTGGCCGTTCTTTTTTAGGCTGGCATGGGTGCCGCCCGCCCGTCGGGGCCGCCGGCAGTGTGCCGGCGAGAAAACATTCATTTTGGAGGCCGTCTGTGTTGCTGTCCGCTGGCTGTGTTGCCGACGAGGAGAACTATTCATTTTGGAGGCTGGCTGTGTTGCCGGCCGCTGGCTGATGCCGGCGATGGATGTGTAGGCCGGCGTGATGAACCGGGGACGATGGCTGAATTAGTTTTTTTAGTGGACGCGGACATGATGGGCAAATGGATGCGGCCGCGCGCTGCGCGCACGGCCACCGCATCCCAGGACACGCCCGAACACGGCCCCAAACCCCTACCCAAACGGACAGAATCCGGACAAAACGGACGTCCGTTTGGGGTCACGCGGTGGAGTTGGCCTCAGGGACTTTGTCACGTCCATAAGCATATGGATGTTTTGAAAAGTCAAACCTCAGAAAAGTTTGACTAGGTATATGCGGAGAAAAATATTTACATCTGGAACAATCATTAGATTCATCACAACATGTACTTACTTCATACTATCATTTATCTTTGGTATTGCCGATATAAGTAATTTCTTTATAAACTTGGTCAAAGTTTCAAAAGTTTGACTTTAAAAAAATGTTGTAACTACATTATCGAACGGAGGGAGTAGCTCTTTCTCTCTCTCTCTCTCTCTCT
>NW_021298409.1:0-2177 GCF_002162155.2 Triticum dicoccoides
TGTTGATTACGTTACTAAGTGGGTAGAAGCTATTCCAACTAGTAGTGCTGATCATAACACCTCTATTAAGATGCTTAAAGAAGTTATTTTTCCGAGGTTTGGAGTCCCTAGATATTTAATGACTGATGGTGGTTCACATTTTATTCATGGTGCTTTCCGTAAAATGCTTGCTAAGTATGATGTTAATCATAGAATTGCATCTCCTTATCACCCACAGTCTAGTGGTCAAGTAGAATTGAGTAATAGAGAGCTCAAATTAATTTTGCAAAAGACTGTTAATAGATCTAGAAAGAATTGGTCCAAGAAACTTGATGATGCATTATGGGCCTATAGAACTACATACAAAAATCCTATGGGTATGTCTCCGTATAAAATGGTTTATGGAAAAGCATGTCACTTACCTCTCGAACTAGAACATAAGGCTTATTGGGCTATTAAAGAGCTTAACTATGATTTCAAACTTGCTGGTGAGAAGAGGTTATTTGATATTAGCTCACTTGATGAATGGAGAACCCAAGCTTATGAAAATGCCAAGTTGTTCAAAGAATAAGTTAAAAGATGGCATGATAAAAGGATACAAAAGCGTGAGTTTAATGTAGGTGATTATGGCTATATTCTCTGACTTTTGTGAAAAGATTTGTGAGGTTTTCATGGATGATTTTTACGTCTATGGATCCTCTTTTGATGATTGCTTGAGCAATCTTGATCGAGTTTTGCAGAGATGTGAAGAAACTAATCTTGTCTTGAATTGGGAAAAGTGCCACTTTATGGTTAATGAAGGTATTGTCTGGGGGCATAAAGTTTCTGAAAGAGGTATTGAAGTTGATAAAGCCAAGGTTGATGCTATTGAAAAGATGCCATGTCCCAAGGACATCAAAGGTATAAGAAGTTTCCTCGGTCACGCCGGATTTTATAGGAGGTTCATTAAGGACTTCTCAAAAATTTCTCGGCCTCTGACTAATTTATTACAAAAATATATATCATTTGTCTTTGGTGATGATTGTGTAGAAGAATTTGAGATACTTAAGAAAGCATTAATCTCCGCACCTATTGTACAGCCACCTGATTGGAATTTACCCTTTGAAATTATGTGTGATGCTACTGATTATGCTGTAGGTGCTATTCTAGGGTAGAGAGTTGATAAGAAATTAAATGTTATCCATTATGCTAGTAAGACTCTAGACAATGCTCAAAGAAATTATGCTACTACTGAAAAAGAATTCTTAGCAGTTGTATTTGCTTGTGATAAGTTCAGACCTTATATTGTTGATTCTAATGTAACTATTCACACTGATCATGCTGCTATTAAATATCTGATGGAAAAGAAAGATGCTAAACCTAGACTTATTAGATGGGTTCTCTTGCTACAAGAATTTGATTTGCATATTGTTGATAGAAAGGGAGCTGAGAACCCCGTTGCAGACAACTTGTCTAGGCTAGAAAATGGTCTTGATGACCCACTACCTATTGATGATAGCTTTCCTAATGAACAATTAAATGTTATAAGTACTTCTCGTAGAACTCCATGGTATGATGATTATGCTAATTATATTGTCGCAAAATTTATACCACCTAGTTTCACATATCAGCAAAAGAAAAAAGTTTTTCTATGATTTGAGACATTACTTTTGGGATGACCCACATCTTTATAAAGAAGGAGTAGATGGTGTTATTAGACGTTGTGTACCTGAGCATGAACAGGAACAGATTCTATGCAAGTGTCACTTCGAAGCTTATGGAGGACACCACGCTGGAGATAGAACTGCACATAAGGTATTGCAATCTGGTTTTTATTGGCCTACTCTCTTCAAGGATGCCCGTAAGTTTGTCTTATCTTGTGATGAATGTCAAAGAATTGGTAATATTAGTAGACATCAAGAAATGCCTATGAATTATTCACTTGTTATTGAACCATTTGATGTTTGGGGCTTTGATTATATGGGACCTTTTCCTGCCTCTAATGGATATACACATATTTTAGTTGCTGTTGATTACGTTACTAAGTGGGTAGAAGCTATTCCAACTAGTAGTGCTGATCATAACACCTCTATTAAGATGCTTAAAGAAGTTATTTTTCCGAGGTTTGGAGTCCCTAGATATTTAATGACTGATGGTGGTTCACATTTTATTCATGGTGCTTTCCGTAAAATGCTTGCTAAGTATGATGTTAATCATAG
>NW_021298410.1:0-1220 GCF_002162155.2 Triticum dicoccoides
TCCTCCCACTTCATGCCGAAAGAAATCACACAAGCCCTGAGCATGTCTTCGAGAATCTGATTGACACGCTCGACTTGACCGCTCGTTTGAGGATGGAAAGCTGTGCTGAAGCGGATGTTGGTGCCCATGGCCTTCTGAAAAGAATCCCAAAACTTGGAGGTAAAGATGCTGCCACGGTCTGAAGATATCACTTGAGGAATACCGTGCAGAGAGACAATGCGAGAGGTATAGAGTTCCGCCAATTGAGCTGCAGTGATTGACTCTTTGATAGGCAGAAAGTGAGCCACTTTGGTGAGCTTGTCGATGACAACGAAGATAGCATCATTGCCACGCTTGGACTTTGGAAACCCAGTCACGAAGTCCATTTCAATGTGGTCAAACTTCCATTCTGGAATGGCAAGAGGTTGGAGGAGACCTGCTGGCCTTTGGTGTTCTGCCTTCACTCTTCTGCAGACATCACATTCATTCACGAATTGAGCGATCTCGCGCTTCATTCGAGTCCACCAATAAGCTTGCTTGAGGTCCTGATACATCTTCGTACTACCAGGGTGGATGGAGAGGAGAGAGTTGTGAGCCTCGTTCATGATCACCTTACGAAGTTCGCCTTTGGGCACAACAATTCGATCCTCGAAGAAGAGAGTGTCCTTGTCATCAAGTCGGTAGCACTTGTACTTGGACTGACTCTTTGCAATACCAATCTTCACCTTCTTCACCATAGCATCAAGAAGTTGGGCTTGGCGAATCTGGTCTTCCAAGGTAGGAGAAACTTGAAGGTTGGCGAGGAAACCTTGTGGAACAACTTGCAGATTAAGTTTGCGGAAAGCTTCACAAAGCTCGGGTTGATAAGGCTTGAGAATCAGACTGTTGCAATATGCTTTTCTGCTCAAAGCGTCAGCAATCACATTAGCCTTGCCTGGAGTATACTCGATACTCGGATTGTACTCTTGAATCATTTCGACCCATCGAGTCTGCCTGAGGTTGAGATTAGGCTGAGTGAAGATGTACTTGAGACTCTTGTGATCAGTGAAAATATCCACTTTCCTTCCCAATAGAAGATGTCTCCAAGTCAACAAAGCGTGCACAACTGCCGCCAACTCGAGATCATGAGTGGGGTAGTTCTTCTCATTAGGTTTCAACTGGCGAGAGGTATAAGCAACAACTTTCTTCTCTTGCATCAGTACAGCACCGAGACCTTGGAGAGAGGCATCACAAAAGACCTC
>NW_021298411.1:0-995 GCF_002162155.2 Triticum dicoccoides
ATCTGGTGGTACCCGGAGTAGGCATCTAGAAAAGACAGTCTCTCGCATCCCGCGGTCGAGTCAACAATTTGATCTATGCGAGGGAGAGGAAAATGATCTTTCGGGCAGGCCCGGTTGATGTGCTTGAAATCAATGCACATTCGGAGCGACTTGTCCTTCTTAGGAACCATGACGACATTAGCGAGCCACTCGGAGTGGTATATCTCTCGGATAAATCCTGCCGCCAACAGTCGAGCCACTTCCTCACCAATGGCTTTTCTCTTCTGGACGGCGGACCGCCGAAGATGCTCTTTGACTGGTTTTGCAGATGAGTCGACTCTTAGGCGATGCTCAGCCAGTCCCCTGGGAACACCTGGCATGTCAGCGGGCTTCCATGCAAAAATGTCCCAGTTCTCACGGAGGAACTGGATGAGCGCTTCTTCCTATTTTGGGTCGAGTGTTGTGGAGATGCGGGTCGGAGCTCCATCGGGGTCGGTCGGGTGAATGTGAACAGGCTTCGTCTCACCGGACGACTGAAATGCAGACTCTGTGGCGGGTTTCTTGGATCGTAGCAAGTCACTCGGATCTGCATTTTGCTTGTATTCCTCGAACTCGACCGCTGTCACCTGGGAATCGGCAATCTTTGAGCCCTTCTGAAAGCACTCTTCTGCCTTTTTCCGATCACCGGTGACAGTGATCACTCCTTTGGGGCCGGGCATCTTCAATTTGAGGTACACGTAACATGGTCGAGCCATGAACCGTGCGTACGCTGGTCTCCCCAAAATGGCATGATATGCACTCTGAAAATCCACGACCTCAAACGTCAACTTTTCTTTGCGAAAATGTTTCGAATCACCAAACACCACGTCCAAAGCTATTTGGCCGAGTGACTCGGCTTTCTTCCCTGGTATAACTCCATGAAAGCTCATGTTACTAGTGCTCAGTCGGGACATCGGAATGCCCATTCCTTTCAGTGTGTCTGCATACAACAAATTCAGCCCGCTTCCACCGTCCAT
>NW_021298412.1:0-2382 GCF_002162155.2 Triticum dicoccoides
TAATTTCTTTACCACATCATCTTGGTGGCATGACATTACATCAACCAAGGTTTCATGTGTTTCTCATCATTTTTCTATTTTTTGAATTAAAATGCCATGTCACACCATGCATACGTATTCATGTGTCCGTGTCGTGAGACCAATATGTTTGACAATTCTTTCTAATTTATTGCACATGGAATTAACTCACACACAAGTACACATATATGATTTTTCAAAATTTTTTGGTTAGGCGTTGCATGTAGATGTAGTTCAAATTTGAATTATGGTTATTAAATGCTTAGAAAATCACTTAAATGTCTTTAAAAGGTCAAATGATCCCTAGAATTTTCCAAAATTTCACATTACAGTTGTAGTAGTGCATGTTAGACGTTGAAAAAAAAATTCAAGACCGTAAGAGGAAGCAATCTCCCGTTCGTCATCAAACATGCATTGTTTCCTCTCAAAACTGTGAACCTTCTAGCGAGTTGCTCCGATTTGTGAGGGATGTGTGTTCAAACTTTCGGCAAGCATGCCAATTTCTTTAGCACATCATCTTGGTGGCATGACATTAAGTGAAGCAAGATTTCATGTTTTTCAGGTCATTTTATATTTTTTGGAATTAAAATTCCATGGCATGTACTCCGTGCATGTGCGCATGCCTTGACACCAATATGTCTGAAAATTCCTTCGAATTTACTGCACATGGAATTAACTCGCACACAAGTAAACAAAAATATGATTTGTGAAACCGTTATGGTTAGGCATTGCATGTAGATGTAGTTCAAATTTGAATTACGACCATTAAATGGTTAGAAAATCACTTAAATGTCTTTAAAAGGTCAAATGACACCTCAAATTTACCAAATTTTCACATGACAGTTGTATTAGTGCATGTTAAACGTCGGAAAAAATTGAAGGCCGTAAGAGGAAGCTATCTCCCGTTTGTCATCAAACATGCATTGTTCCCTCTCGGAACAATGAAGCTTCTAGTGAGTTGCTCCGGTTTGTGAGGGGTGCGTGTCCAAACGTTCGTCAAACATGCCAATTTCTTTACCACATTATCTTGGTGGCATGACATTATATCAACCAAGGTTTCATGTGTTTCTCATCATTTTTCTATTTTTTTGAATTAAAATGCCATGTCACTCCATGCATACGTATTCATGTGTCCGTGTCGTGAAACAAATATGTTTGACAATTCTTTCTAATTTATTGCACAGGGAATTAACTCACACACAAGTACACATATATGATTTTTCAAAATGTTTTGGTTAGGAGTTGCATGTAGATGTAGTTCAAATTAGAATTACGGCATTTAAATGGTTAGAAAATCACTTAAATGTCTTTAAAAGGTCAAATGATCCCTAGAATTTTCCAAAATTTCACATTACAGTTGTAGTAGTGCATGTTAGACGTTGAAAAAAAGTTTCAAGACTGTAAGAGGAAGCAATCTCCCGTTCGTCATCAAACATGCATTGTTTCCTCTCGAAACCGCGAACCTTCTAGCGAGTTGCTCCGATTTGTGAGGGATGTGTGTCCAAACTTTCGGCAAGCATGCCAATTTCTTTAGCACATCATCTTGGTGGCATGACATTAAATGAAGCAAGGTTTCATGTTTTTTTGGTCATTTTTTTATTTTTTTGGAATTAAAATGCCATGGCATGTACTCCATGCACATGGAATTAACTCGCACACAAGTACACAAAAATATGACTTTTCAAACCGTTATGGTTAGGCGTTGCATGTAGATGTAGTTCAAATTTGAATTACGTCCATTAAATGGTTAGAAAATCACTTAAATGTCTTTAAAAGGTCAAATGACCCCTGAAATTTACCGAATTTTCACAAGACAGTTATAGTAGTGCATGTTAAACGTAGGAAAAAATTGAAGGCCGTAAGAGGAAGCTATCTCCCGTTCATCATCGAACATGCATTGTTCCCTCTCGGAACCACGAAGCTTCTAGCGAGTTGCTCCGGTTTGTGAGGGGTGCGTGTCCAAACGTTCGTCAAACATGCCAATTTCTTTACCACATCATCTTGGTGGCATGACATTACATCAACCAAGCTTTCATGTGTTTCTCATCATTTTTCTATTTTTTGAATTAAAATGCCATGTCACTCCATGCATACGTATTCATGTGTCCTTGTCGTGAGACCAATATGTTTGAAAATTCCTTCTAATTTATTGCACATGGAATTAACTCACACACAAGTACACATATATGATTTTTCAAAATGTTATAGTTAGGCGTTGCATGTAGATGTAGTTCAAAATTGAATTACGACCATTAAATGGTTAGAAAATCACTTAAATGTCTTTAAAAGGTGAAATGACCCCTGAAATTTAACAAATTTCCACATGACAGTTGTATTAGTGCATGTTAAATGTAGGAAAAATTT
>NW_021298413.1:0-850 GCF_002162155.2 Triticum dicoccoides
AAAAAAAAAGAGAAAAGAAAAAGAAAAGGAGAATTAAAAATAAAATTAATAAATAAAAATAAAAATGATTAATAAAATTAATTATTAATTAATTAATTAACTAATGGATTAATTAAGTTAATTAATCCGGTTTAATTAATTTAATTAACTAGTTAAGTTAATTAAACTGTAATTAGATTAACCTAAACCCTAATTAACCTAATTAGAGGATGACAGGTGGGTCCCTCCTGGACCCACATGTCAGGGTTGACTCAGTCAACCCCTGTTGACTGCTGACGTCAGCATGACATAAATACATTTTTTTCGAATTAATTAAATAATTAATTAAATTCCAGAAATTAATAAAATCTTTAAAAAATCATATCTTTTAATCCGTAACTCGGATTAAAATATTTTCAACATGAAAGTTGCTCAGAACGACGAGACGAATTCGGATACGCAGTCCGTTCGTCCGCCACACCCCCCTAACCTATCGAACCCGCAACTTTCCCCCTCCGGCTCCTCTGCCCGAGAACACGAAACACCGGGAATACTTTCCCGGATGTTTTCCCCCCTTCACCGGTATCACCTACTACCGCGTTAGGGCACACCGAACACCGCGTATTGCCTTGTTATATTTTGTGATGCTTTGTTTGCTCTGTATTCATTATTTCTTCCCCCTCTTCTCTCCGGTAGACTACGAGACCGACGCTGCTGCTGACCAGTTCGACTACGGAGTTGACGACCCCTCTCTCTTGCCAGAGCAACCAGGCAAGCCCCCCCCCCTTGATCACCAGATATCGCCTATTCTCCTCTATACTGCTTGCATTAGAGTAGTGTAGCATGTTACTGCTTTCGTTAATCCTATTCT
>NW_021298414.1:0-4076 GCF_002162155.2 Triticum dicoccoides
TGTTTAGCATATAAATCACATATGTGAATTAAATGATGCGATCCTGATTACTTAGATAACATGTAGGTGAATTATGTCATGCGATCCTGTTTAGTTATTCATCATATCTTTGAATTATGTTATGCTATGCTATCCAGTTTAGATAGACATCATATATGTGAAATTATGTCATGTTATCCGTTTTAGTTAAACAATATACATATCAACTATTTCATGCCCTCTTTTTTCCACACTATCTATTGCATCTCTATCTCATACAATGTCTGTACATTCAACTATGTTTCCTGTTTATCAGCCATTTGAATTGGAGCGGGTGATGCCAGTATCTAGCGGACTAAAAAACACGGTCTTCAAATAAAACAGTGCTACCTCTTGGTGGAGATAGCACCCCGGTTGTACATGCACAAGAACCAGCCCTACCACACATAACCCAAACTCTCGCAGATTGTACCCCTACTGTGATGGATAGAGAACCAGCTTCACCCAATCTAACCCCAACCCCAGCCGATAGTAACCCAGTTCCTATTGACACAGCACCATCTCCACCACAGAGCTCCCAAACAAGAGCAGTTAGTAAGGCAGCTTCAGTGCCCAAAGGGCCAGTACTATCACGGCGAACCCCAACTCCACCAGTTAGTACGCCTATTCCTCTGGAGGAAGCACAACCAGCTAGTCGTAGTTTAGCATCTAACGCATTTGATGTTGTCAAATCATATGTGCGTATCTTCCCATCTTGGAAATATTATACTGAAGATGAAGGAAAATGTCAGTTGCAGGTGTTTGTCCAGGAGTTATGTGTAAGTAATGTTATTCATGGCAATTACTTTGCTTTCCATACATCCTACCTCCATGATGGTTATAATACAGCAAATTTTCCCATTTTTCTCTACAGAGAAGGACCGATTTGGAAACTCAGGATGAGGTAACCTGTGCTAATACCTCTGCTACTTCAAGAATTCTTGGTGGCAGTATCGAATTACCTGAAGAAAACGTACTTCACCGGCAAACAAACTCATCAAATTCCCTTGCGTTCTCCTGAGACACATTTACTAGACGATGACTGGGAACGCCTTGTTTTGTACTGGTCCCAAACCAAGAATGTGGTAAGGTCTATGAGCTCATTTTCTATTTTTAAGTATTATATTCTTGCATCTTACTGTTCTCTGTTCATGTAGAACAAGTGCCTAAACCTGAAGAACAACTGTTCTAATTTAAGATTCCATTGCTATCATAGTTCAAAAAAGCGCTAGGCGTTAATTGTGTGTTTTGCCACTGCCTTGCGCTTTACTGACCAAAGCGCATGCTTATGTGCAGCTATGCACAGATTATGCGTAGTTATGCGCAATGCGTTTTGCCAACGCCTAGAGCCTAGGCGCGCTTATGCGCTCACTCAGGCGCGCCTTTTTTAACTATAATTGCTTTGCTCTTGTATCACTGTATTTACTCATACAAACTTATTTTTAAATTCAAGGATGCAATCGAAACTCCAATGGCACAATAGGTATGTTCACGCATGTTTCTTTAACAGGTTTGCTCTTATCAATAGCTCTGTTGATTTCAATTTCAATTGTGTATACAGTTGACTTTCATATCATGCACATTACTAGCATCACAACAGAGCCAATAGTGTTGTTGTACATGTAGACCCGTGGTACCCATCTGAAATCTTGTTGTGCCATGTAGTTTCCCACGCTTTGTATTCTTTCACTGTTGCTTTGTCTTGAACTGATATGATTTGAACCGTGTCTCTATTTTGATTTGGCAAGACAATGCAGTGACCATAGGACATAGATATATGTTTGTTTGATGCTTTTATTATGTACTAGTACTTGGCAATAGAAGACTTGGTAGTTTAATCCTGTCCACCTTACTAATGAACTGGTTCACCGAAATGAATTTCATATACTAGTACATGCTAAACTTGTTATGTGTCTGCTTGTTTCTTCTTTTAGAATGCTGACAGAATATTGGGGAAGAGTGCCTTATTAAGCAATGGTAAAGGAAGTAACGCAGATAAGGTTCATGATAGCGACACATCCTTGTTGGTCTCCAACAAAGCTGATAAAACAGCTAAGGAAGACTATCTTGAAGACAGCGAGACAACCCCAAAGTCCTGTCTTGGTTTAGTGTTCGAGTTACTGGCCACTACCGCTTGCACAAGCTATTCAAACTCACTGTCTGAATCAGTTCGGTTTCTTGAGTCTCAACTACAAGCTGAAAGACATCGATCAGCTGTGCTGCGACAAGAAGCGGAAGGACTGCGGAAGTCCCTGGAGCATTCAGATGCATACTTTCTGGTGCAACAGCAAGCGTTGGAGGATTTTAGCGCCAAACAAGACAAAGCTAATCAGCTTTCTAAGCTTATTGCCAGCATGGTGGATACCCAGGATAACGTTTCCTGAGCTCTTCTGAAGTTGTTTTAGTTATGCTCTTGTTTTGATGCCGTGTTTATTTGCACTGGTGGCCAATTTTGACGGCCAGTGTATGTAATGTGCTGCTTTGTTCCCTATATTTGCACTGGTGGCGAACTTTGATGCCCAGTGGATGTAATACATGTAATAGCGGTAATAGGCTAGTGTTAATTGCTTGCTTATTTATTTCCTTATTGTCTTGTTTAGTTGTTTGCTTGTAGTCACTGTAGTTCTTTTTCTGTTTTTTCTAGTGGCCATAGTAGCCTATTTTTGGTAACTAGGCCAAAATAATCATGGGCCTTCTACGGGCCGTATGATCCATGGGTCTTCGTCCGGCCGTAGGATCCATCGGCCTTCTATACGGGCCTTAGGGTCCATGGGCCTTCTACAGGCCATAGGGTCCATGGGCCTTCTACAGGTCGTACGATCCATGGGCCTTCTATGGGTAATACTATCCATGGGCCTCATACGGGTCGTAGGATCCATGGGCCTTCTACAGGGCGTATCATCATTTCGCCAATCATGGGCCGTACTATTCATGGACCATAATGGGCCGTTAATAGGCCGTATTTGATAACTCTATGAAAACAGCCCAACGGGTTTTTTTACATGAAAACGGCCCAACTTATTAACGGTCCGCAAACGGGCTGACTATAACGACGGGCTGAATTTGGCCCACAAGCAGAAAATGACAGTAACGGGTTGTATGTAACCGAATGTTGCAGATGAGCCCAAGAATCAATGGGCCCTGAGAAGGCCGAAAGATAACTTGGGCTGGAAACGGCCCAATGGAATAGCGGGCCGTTAATGGGTATAAAGTGATACACTATTCATTACGGGCCAGTTTCACCACGAGCCGTTAATGGGCCAAGAGTTACAAAGGTCCTCATATGGGCCAAAAGAAGTCATGGGCCACACATGGGCCGGAAGTTAAAACGGGCTGAATCATATTGGACGGCACAGATGACGCTACTGGGCCTAATTCAGAAAGGGCGTAACGGGCCCTGGGTTAGCGGGCTGTAAATGGGCTATATGTGAACATGTCGTTAACAGGCATTCCATGGGCAAGCCCGCCACCTTTTGACCAACTCAAACGGCCCAGCCTTTTCACAGGAATGGGCCTCTGTTGGGCCGTGCCACGTGTCACCATATCATAGGTGCCTTCGGTCCAATGAGCGGATGACATCTGTCCCAACGGTGAGCCGACACGTGTTCCCTCCAGCCAATGATGATTTTACACATGGAAAATCCCCATTGGTCGGGGCTGTTAACGGGTTATCAGATCCAAAACCCGACCCAATAGCTTAACGGCGTTCCGTTATGGTGGATGCCACGTGTCGGTCACCCTTGACGAAAGCACTTCTGTGACGCGCGATTTATCGTCATGGAAGGGGACACTTCCGTGATGATAATTTTGGTAATGTCATGGAACACTTCTATGACAGCACAGGTATGACTACCTTGATTCTGTCATAAATTTGTCATGGATGTACATGCATGACAAAAAACGCGACCTACTGTGACAAACACGTATCATCACGGAAGTGTATTTTTTTGTAGTGTATAGAATTTTTGATGAGTATATGTTGTTAATATATTGTTGATCAAAAATGATGTAGAATTTCTGGAAAGCATACAGGGTTATTTGAAAAGTGTTTTTCAATG
>NW_021298415.1:0-830 GCF_002162155.2 Triticum dicoccoides
GTGAACATCACATTCCGGAGGGTCTCATGGACCGTAAACGTGAAGAATTTTGCAGTTTCACCCAAGGCCGACTTTCTGTGGATGCCTATAGCAGGGAGTTTGGTAATCTCGCACGATATGCAACTGAGGAAGTGTCTACTGACGCCAAGAAGCAAGCAAGGTTCCGTAAGGGCCTTAGTCCTGAGCTTCGCCGCGACCTCCGTCTGCATGAGTGCACATCTTTTTCGAAACTTGTCAACAAAGCCATCAGTGCTGAAACTGGTCAGACTGACTATGACGCAACACGCAAGCATGGACGTGATATGGGTTCCTCATCCGGTGCTGGTCCTCAGAAGCGCCGCGTGTGGGTACCCAACACCGGCCTGCCACCCAGGTTCACACCGAGGCCATCTTTCCAGGCACCTCGCCCCGTTCAACAGTCTGCACCGGCCAAGCCCTATGGAGGTCCAACCAATAATGCTCCTCCACGTACCAGTTCCGTGACTTGTTTCAAGTGTGGGGAATCTGGTCACTATATGCGTGAATGCCCCCAGACCAACCCCAATCAATCTGCTAAAGCTGTTGGCCGTGGCAAGCCGACAGGGAAAGTGTTTCATGCTAAACCGGTCACCGCTTCACGTGGCCATGTCAACTGTATCTCTGCCGAAGAAGCTCAAGAGGATCCCAACGTCGTTCTCGGTACGCTTCTTGTTAATTGCCACCCGGCATCTGTTCTTTTCGATACAGGAGCCTCTCATTCTTTTATATCTGAAAATTATGCTCGCTTGCATAACATCGCATTCGGTGATATGCCAACCTCTATGGTAATCCAAACTCCGGGATCCAAATGG
>NW_021298416.1:0-1976 GCF_002162155.2 Triticum dicoccoides
GGCATGGTCGTGCCTACGACCCCGATGAGACCCAAAGTCAGGATGGCCGCGCCGAGTACGTCCCCGATGAAGGTGGGAACGATCGTGCTGACTACGACCATGGTGACTCGTGGCATGAAGACGATGACATCTATGTCGAAGGTGATGAAGAAGAAGAAGAAAGCAATGACGTTGATATTAGTGGTGCGCCATTGTTCATCAACGAGCTCACCCAAAGAGCGGAGGCACAAAAGAAGAGGAAGAGCATTCGCACGGGTTCATATACACAAGATGAGGACAAGTTGATTTGCCAAGCTTGGATGGAGATTAGCCAAGATCCGAGGACCGGCGCGCAACAAAAGGGCATTGTTTTTTGGACGAGAGTCCACAAAACGTTCCATGAAAGGAAGATGTTTGAGCCCTTCCAAATTACAAGAAACCGTGGCATCGGTTCGATTCAAAAAAGATGGTTGTTCATCCAACAAGAGTGCAACAAGTATTGCACTGCATTTGAGAGTGTTGAAGCACGGCCCGTGAGTGGTCTCGGCGTTGGGGACATGGTATGATCTCCTCTTTCTAGCCCTTTCCTTGCTACGGACATGAGACTTTGGCCGTGTATATGTTTGCATGTTCACTTGTTGTTGTTGATCATGTGGTGTAGGCATTCCAATCTTTGGAGGCATTCAAGGCCCGGCACAATGACAAGCCATTCACTCTTACGCATTGTTGGACGCTCATCAACATGTGCCCTAAGTTCAAGGACCAATACCGTGAACTACAAAGGAAGAGAGGACTGAAGACGGCCAAGTTCGCGGGAGGTGGGGATGGCGAGGCGTTGAAGAGGCCGAGGGGCAAGACCAACTCCAAGGTGGATGACATACGTGACGCCTCATCCATGGCCTTGCATGAGACTTTGCATGGCATGATGTCCCAAAAGGATGTGAGGGACGAGAAGAAGCGGCAAAGCAAGGACGAGCAAATGAAGCAATACCTAGACCTTCAAAGATAGAAGCTTGAGATGGAGGAGGCGGCCAAGAGGAGGAAGCTCGACATGGAGGAGGCGGCCCGGCAAAGGCAGCTCGACATGGAGGAGGCCGCCCGGCAAAGGCAGCTAGACATCGAGGCCGACAACGTCAAGGCCAGGCAGAGGCAGCTCGACATCGAGGCCACCAATGCCGCCACCAAAGCGAAGAAGATGGCCCTTGCGATCATAAGCATGGACTTGTCGAAGATGAGCGACAAGACGAGGGCCTGGTTCGAGGCCAGGCAGAAGGAGATGCTCGACACCGAAGGCCTGAACTAGGTCATCCGATCGGCGTGGCCGTTCTTTTTTAGGCTGGCATGGGTGCCGCCCGCCCGTCGGGGCCGCCGGCAGTGTGCCGGCGAGAAAACATTCATTTTGGAGGCCGTCTGTGTTGCTGTCCGCTGGCTGTGTTGCCGACGAGGAGAACTATTCATTTTGGAGGCTGGCTGTGTTGCCGGCCGCTGGCTGATGCCGGCGATGGATGTGTAGGCCGGCGTGATGAACCGGGGACGATGGCTGAATTAGTTTTTTTAGTGGACGCGGACATGATGGGCAAATGGATGCGGCCGCGCGCTGCGCGCACGGCCACCGCATCCCAGGACACGCCCGAACACGGCCCCAAACCCCTACCCAAACGGACAGAATCCGGACAAAACGGACGTCCGTTTGGGGTCACGCGGTGGAGTTGGCCTCAGGGACTTTGTCACGTCCATAAGCATATGGATGTTTTGAAAAGTCAAACCTCAGAAAAGTTTGACTAGGTATATGCGGAGAAAAATATTTACATCTGGAACAATCATTAGATTCATCACAACATGTACTTACTTCATACTATCATTTATCTTTGGTATTGCCGATATAAGTAATTTCTTTATAAACTTGGTCAAAGTTTCAAAAGTTTGACTTTAAAAAAATGTTGTAACTACATTATCGAACGGAGGGAGTAGCTCTTTCTCTCTCTCTCTCTCTCTCT
>NW_021298417.1:0-971 GCF_002162155.2 Triticum dicoccoides
TTGCCGAGTACATGTCGTGTAAACGGCGGTAAGTGGTGAGAGCGTGTGTGAAGAAGTACACCCCTGCAGGGTTAATATGATCTATTCGAATAGCCGTGTCCGCGGAAAAGGACTTCTGGGTTGCTTATATCAGTTCATAGACAAGTGAAAGTGGATACTCTAAAATACGCAAGATAAGCGTGAGTGCTATGGATGGCGTTCTCGTAGGGAGACGGGAGCGGTTCCATAGTGGTGTATTGATATGGTGAATATGTGGACTCGTGTGCGCCACCTCAAAGAGTTACATTGCAGTCGTAGTTTAGGATAGCCACCGAGTCAAAGCTGGCTTGCTGCAGTTAAACCCCACCATCCCCTTTGTTGATAATGATGCATATGTAGATAGTTCTGATGTAAGTCTTGCTGGGTACATTTGTACTCACATTTGCCTATTTATGTTTTTGCAGAGAGACTTCGGTCTCGCTAGTAGTTTCGCGTGGACTTCGACGTTTAGCTTGTTACCTCAGCTACGATCTTGTGCCCTCGGCAGTATCTGGCAGATAGTCAGGCTTCTCAGCCTTTTTCATTTATAGATGTCTGTACTCAGACATGATAGCTTCCGCTTGTGCTTGATTTGTATGCTCTGAATGTTGGGTCATGAGACCCATGTTTGTAATATCTCGCTCCTCGGAGCCTATTGAATAGATTACTTGAGTCATAGAGTCATGTTGTGATGCCATGTTGTATTTGCACATATCGAGCATATTGTGTGTATGTTATTGAAATGCTTGGTATGTGTGGGATCTGACCATCTAGTTGTTTATCTTTAGTAGCCTCTCTTACGGGGAAATGTCTCCTAGTGTTTCCACCGAGCCATGGTAGCTTGCTACTGCTCCGGAACACTTAGGCTGGCCGGCATGTGTCCTTCTTCGTTCCTGTGTCTGTCCCTTCGGGGAAATGTCACGCGGTGAATACCGGAGTCCTGTTAGCCCGCT
>NW_021298418.1:0-1527 GCF_002162155.2 Triticum dicoccoides
CCGGCACGGGAGCTTAATGCACCCGGGTGTACGCCGGCCGGCACCTCTTCAGCAAGCGGCCCCTCCGTCAACTGCACGCCCGCCGTTGGCGGTGCCTCGACATTAGCCGAGCTCGACGCCATCATCACGGTAACTAATTAAGCCTCTCTCGGCCGAGGACTTCATCTCCTTGCCTTTGACTGGGCATCCCTGACGCCCTACATGTTTTCGCAGGGCGCCGCCGATGTTCCGTGCACTCTCCTCCACTTCGTGAACAACGAGTTGGTCGATGTCGCCAAGGGCAAAATCGTTCAACCAGGCAACCCCTTGTTCCACGGTACCCAGATGCCACCCAACTTGTTTAGGGTTCAACTGGTTCGGGTGCTGCCAGGCTGCGACGACTTGTTACCTCCGATTCGACCCGTCGGGGCCGACGATGAAGACGTGATGACCCTCAGCGCCTTCCTGAGCTGGCCCCTGCTTTGGCCGAAGAGCCAGATTCGTTTGGGGGCGGGGGACACCACCCCAAAGACAACACCGCCAGTCGTGCCGGCGCCAAGTCGGCCCCATGGCAAGACCGCCGTAACGGTGCCGGACATCCCTATGCCACTGGATCCAAACATGCATATGGCACAGGATCAGAACGACGACGACGACGACGATGATACATTTGGCAATGTCGATCAGTACTTTGCCGAGCATGGGTACGATGGCGACTTCATGGGGCCTCCTTCTCAAGAACCAAACCCAACAAAAGACGTGTGCGATCTAGCTCGTACCGCGGAGAAGCCAAGTTGCAACAGGCGCCGTCTGGCGTTCAGCTCTCAGGAGACGCCTCCAGCTACCGACTTCACCGAGCCTCAGATAGGCGAGGTGCGAAATATTATCAGCCCCAACACACTCAAGAAGGCGGTCTGTGAGCAGAACTCGGTCCCATTACAGGAAAAGAAGAAGGCACGCAAAAGAAAGACTAAGAAGGGTGCGAGCCAACCGGCACTGAGTACGATCCATGCTCAGGACGGGCCACCTTCACCGCAGGATATCTCGAGGAGGGTGCATGTGGCGGGTAGGGCGATGCTACCGACAAATATGCTCAATGCTGCAACCGGTGCTATGCGGAGTCTGCATGACAGTGTTCTTGCTTTGGAGAAGCGGCGTCTCAGAGAGAAGGATGTGGCATACCCGGTTTTCACGGCCAAGGTGCCAGAGGGCAAGGGCTTTGTGGATAACTCCATCGGGCGTACGATCGTCCTGCGTTTTGATGACATCCACGCTATGTTGAACCTTCATCCGCTGCACTACACCTTCGTTCGGCTATTTTCGCTGAGTATGGAGATGCGGATCATTCGCGACAAGACCCCGGACATCGTGATAGTCGACCCCTTCTACATGCGTGCCAAGATCTTGGGCAGCGCTGGGGACCAGCAAGTCGCGAGTTCTTACCTCGAAGGCGTCATTCTGGCAAACCAAGATAAGGATAACTTCCTCGTGCCTTACTTTCCCGAGTAAGTCCTCCCCTCAACCGGCCCGTAACATATGAATTCTTAC
>NW_021298419.1:0-1094 GCF_002162155.2 Triticum dicoccoides
ATGGTACAGATGGATTCCTTGAATTTTTCTGATAATTTTTCATATATAAATTATTTAATTTGGAGTTACGGTTAATTTTCTATGAATTATTGAAGTTTAGCTATTTTCTGGAAATAATAAATCATTTAAGAATTATTTAAATTCCAGAAAACATTTACTGCGTCAGCAGTGCGTCACCGTGACGTCGGCAAGTCAACAGGGGTCGGTCAGGGTCAAACCTGACGTGTGGGGTCCACACGTCAGTGACTAACTAACTAACCTAATTTTAATTAGAGCCTGGGCCCGCATGTCAGTGTCAGCAGGGGGGTAATTAGTTAAAATAAACTAAACTAATTAACAGGGGGGCTGGCCCCACCTGTCATCGACCCAGGGGGGGTCAAACCCCTGGTCAGCAGGGCCTAACCCGCCGGCGGCTCGTCGCCGGTGGCAACAGGCGCGGCGGAGGGCGCGGGCTCGCTCCTCCGGCGTCCAAATGGACGGAGGAGAGCGGCTACGGGGAGCTGGAGCTCACCCGCGCCCATTTCAGCAAGCAGCAGCAGCTAGGGCGGCCGGAGACGATGGCCTCGAGCTCGGCAGCGGTGGCCGGAGCTCGGGCGTGCTCGGTTTCGGCGTTACACGGCACGGCGGGCACGGCCGATGGGCTCTACGGGATGCTGGGGTCACCAGGAACACCCGGAGTCAACGAACGCAGGCGGAGAAGCTCGGGAGCACGGAGCTCACCGGCCACGGCGGACGGCGGCTTCGGTGCTCGTGGGGCGGCGGCTATAAGGCGCAATCGAAGGGGGAAAGAGGGAGGGGAGGCGTAGGAGCTCACAGCGGTGCCGTAGGGATGGTTAGCCGGCTCGGGGGCGCGCCGGAGTGGCCGAATCGACGGAGAAGATCCTCGGCGGCCGGCGAGGGGAAAACGTCGGGGGTGGCGTTCCGGGGCTCTTCTGGTCGCGTGACACGGCGAGGAGGTCGAGGGAGGACCGGCGGAGCTTCCTGGGGCGTCGGTGAGGCTAGGGGTGGCCGGTGGCCATGGGTACGGCGACGATGGCGGCGAGCTCCGCTCGGTGCTGTGCGCGAGAGGGAAACAGAGGAGGGAATGGGGTCCA
>NW_021298420.1:0-1264 GCF_002162155.2 Triticum dicoccoides
TTAGGAGCTAAACTATGTCATTTCTTAAGCATATTATGTCATTTTAGAGCTAGTTAAGCAGATTAAGTAATTTTGGAGGAAAAGATGCTAAGTATAGGTCATTTTAGAGCTATCCTAGGTTAAATGTGTCATTTTAGAGCTAAGTAAGGTTATTATGTCATTTTGGAGCTAGCTAAGCATGTGAAGTCATTTAGGAGCTAAACTATGTCATTTCTTAAGCATATTATGTCATTTTAGAGCTAGTTAAGCACATTAAGTAATTTTGGAGGAAAAGATGCTAAGTATAGGTCATTTTAGAGCTATCCTTGGTTAAATAGGTCATTTTGAAGCTAGCTAAGCATATTAAGTAATTTTGGAGGAAAAAATGCTAAGTATAGGTCATTTTAGAGCTATCCTAGGTTAAATAGGTCATTTTGGAGCTAATTAAGCTTATTATGTAATTTTTGAGCTAGCTAAGCATATTGAGTCATTTTGGAGCAAAAAAATGGTAAGTATAGGTCATTTTAGAGCTATCCTAGGTTAAATAGGTCATTTTGGAGCTAATTAAGCTTATTATGTCATTTTGTAGCTAACTAAGCATATGAAGTCAATTAGGACCTAAAATATGTCATTTCTTAAGCATATTATATCATTTTAGAGCTAGCTAAGCATATTAAGTCATTTTGGAGGAAAAGATGCTAAGTATAGGTCATTTTAGAGCTATCCTAGGTTAAATATGTCATTTTAGAGCTAAGTAAGGTTACTATGTCATTTTGGAGCTAGCTAAGCATGTGAAGTCATTTAGGAGCTAAACTATGTCATTTCTTAAGCATATTAAGTAATTTTGGAGGAAAATATGCTAAGTATAGGTCATTTTAGAGCTATCCTAGGTTAAATAGGTCATTTTGAAGCTAGCTAAGCATATTACATAATTTTGGAGGAAAAAATGCTAAGTATAGGTCATTTTAGAGCTATCCTAGGTTAAATAGGTCATTTTCGAGCTAATTAAGCTTATTATGTAATTTTTGAGCTAGCTAAGCATATTGAGTCATTTTGGAGCTAAAAAATGCTAAGTATAGGTCATTTTAGAGCTATCCTAGGTTAAATAGGTCATTTTGGAGCTAGGTAAGGTTATTATGTCATTTTGGAGCTAGCTAAGCATATGAAGTCATTTAGGAGCTAAAATATGTCATTTCTTAAGAATATTATGTCATTTTAGAGCTAGTTAAGCATATTAAGTCATTTTGGAGGAAAAGATGCTAAGTATAGGTCATTTTAGAGCTAT
>NW_021298421.1:0-2264 GCF_002162155.2 Triticum dicoccoides
TTTTTTTACCTCACAAAATGATATTAAACAAAAACAATGTAATTATGTATTTGTAATTAAACATAATTGTATATATATAAACATGGTTCAAAAAAATAAATATTTTTATGCTTGTTACATATATTAAGGGTATCACAACAAAATCATATAAAAAACAAATATACTTTGTTAATTTTGGGTTGTTTGTTTTAGTTTTTGTTTGTCAATTTTCCATAGCCCATCATTTCATTTAAAATAGTTTATATGATTTCAAATGCCTTCTAACTTAAATGAACATTATAGTTTGTTGTTTTCCCCGAATTGTTCTATTTGTGAAATGATTTAAGCAACATATTTTTATAATATAACCAAATGCTTTTGTTATTATGAGATAAAACAATTGTTTTAGTTTTAATTATAGTTCTATTATATATTATATATAGTTTTATAATGCCGTGAAAAATATTTAATATATTTCATCATAGATATAAATTGATGGGTTACGACATACGCACTGAGGCAACGATGACAGATCGCACTGAAACACCGCGAGAAGAGGTGCCTAAAGCTAACCTTACTTTGTATCTATATTCTATGTGATAAAATGAATGATCTATTTATATTCTTGTTTCTTCAGAATATAGTATACATGGATATGGACTCTAGAGATGCACGGAAAGAATCCATTGAGGGTTCAGATACAATATCACGGCAAGGGGCTGAAAACCCACAACATAATCACGTCGATGAGGTTATCTCTCATAATAAACCAAAAAAGGATGCTAATTTACATGTTATCCCACAAGGTATTTTTAAATATTATTATCAAGAATTTTTGGTGATATTGCCTTTTACATGGGTCCGGGAGGTTTTCATCGACTTCTTCACGTCCAGGTCGCACACGCCATGGCCGTCGAGCCCTGTGGTGCCCGTCGGCGACCCCACGCTCCTGTTCACCAACACCGGGATGAACGGGTTCAAGGCGATATTCCTCGGCCTGGCCGCCCCGGGCTCGCCGCTCGGTCGCCTACGCCGCGCCTGCAACACGCATAAGTGCATCCGCGCCGGCGGCAAGCACAACGACCTCGACGACGTGGGCAAGGACACCTACCACCACACCTTCTTCGAGATGCTCGGGAGCTGGTCCTTCGGAGACTACTTCAGGGAGGAGGCCATCGCGTATGCGTGGGAGCTCCTCACCCAGGTATGTACCGGCTTCTTCTTGCCTTCAGCTAGCCCCTTCTCAAGCTCTGATCCCGTGCATGTTAGTTTGTATACACACTACATATACTTCTATAGTATCAGGTTATGGATCAGTGAAATTTAAGTGAAAGTTGGGTAATTGGCCAAAAAAACAGAAATTTAGGTTCACTTTGGTGGTTTCAGTGGTGAGTGAAAGCTTGTGTTTTGGGGATGATGTAATAGACATTAAGCACGAAACGGCGATGAGGGACTGTGACTTATGCGGTGATCTTGTACTTTTCATTTAATGATTGGATTGTTGAGGATTATTTTAGAAGTGAGAAATTAGCAATGTATTTTTATTTGGTGTGCCTGTTTGGAGTAGGTTTCTTTGTTTAGCGATGACTTTGTGCCGCTATCGATAATTTAGTATGACAAATTATTATTGTTATTACTTAAATTTTCAAATGTACTGTATAGAACTTAAAATTTCAGTTCATGCCTTAATGAAAATCACCCTGAAATAGTTTCTTCGAGTATCACAGGAGATCAATATATGATAGCTTGGTTTATCTAGCTTGGATTTTGTAAAAGCTTGTGGTCTGGTCCTTGTTAGACTGATGTTGTACAAAACTCAGCTGCCATTTGTTTTGGTAAGCATCTTATCTTTGTTTCTTCTTGTTATTGCAGGAGACGTGAGCATATCTAAAGACAAGACAAGAAAAGAAAACTCTGGAAGCCAAGTCAAAGGGAAGTTTGATATGCTCCTCATGAGGAACCTCCTCTCCTCCTTCGGTCCTCTCCCAAGTCCTCCTGACGAGGAACCTCCATTGCTGATGCTGGTGGCTTCTTCCATGAGGAACGAGAGTAGCTGGTGGTGGATCTCCATGTCAGAATGAGCCTGAGGAGCGTGCTGATGATGCGTGCACTGGGCACCGGAGGAGAAAGAGATGGGGTAGCCGTGCTAGTAGCAGGAGTGATTATCTGCAGGTAGAAGCCTTTGTCCTCGTTGCGCCTCCGCACCTCACCAGAGCGGCCTCGCCTCGTGTCGTGTCGCCGTGCGCCCAAGCCCCAAGTCCAAGTCGCACGCGCACCCCGCACGC
>NW_021298422.1:0-882 GCF_002162155.2 Triticum dicoccoides
ATTTTAGAGCTAAGTAAGGTTATTATGTCATTTTGGAGCTAGCTAAGCATGTGAAGTCATTTAGGAGCTAAACTATGTCATTTCTTAAGCATATTATGTCATTTTAGAGCTAGTTAAGCACATTAAGTAATTTTGGAGGAAAAGATGCTAAGTATAGGTCATTTTAGAGCTATCCTTGGTTAAATAGGTCATTTTGAAGCTAGCTAAGCATATTAAGTAATTTTGGAGGAAAAAATGCAAAGTATAGGTCATTTTAGAGCTATCCTAGGTTAAATAGGTCATTTTGGAGCTAATTAAGCTTATTATGTAATTTTTGAGCTAGCTAAGCATATTGAGTCATTTTGGAGCAAAAAAATGGTAAGTATAGGTCATTTTAGAGCTATCCTAGGTTAAATAGGTCATTTTGGAGCTAATTAAGCTTATTATGTCATTTTGGAGCTAACTAAGCATATGAAGTCATTTAGGACCTAAAATATGTCATTTCTTAAGCATATTATATCATTTTAGAGCTGGCTAAGCATATTAAGTCATTTTGGAGGAAAAGATGCTAAGTATAGGTCATTTTAGAGCTATCCTAGGTTAAATATGTCATTTTAGAGCTAAGTAAGGTTACTATGTCATTTTGGAGCTAGCTAAGCATGTGAAGTCATTTAGGAGCTAAACTATGTCATTTCTTAAGCATATTAAGTAATTTTGGAGGAAAAGATGCTAAGTATAGGTCATTTTAGAGCTATCCTAGGTTAAATAGGTCATTTTGAAGCTAGCTAAGCATATTACATAATTTTGGAGGAAAAAATGCTAAGTATAGGTCATTTTAGAGCTATCCTAGGTTAAATAGGTCATTTTCGAGCTAATTAAGCTTATTATGTAATTTTTGAGCTA
>NW_021298423.1:0-1329 GCF_002162155.2 Triticum dicoccoides
TTCACTAGTTTTGCATGTGTATGGTGGTCTGAACATTGTAGATTATATCCTATTCCAACTACTTGGGCTGCTTTGAAAACTGCTATGCGTACGCGTTGGGTTCCACCATATTATCAACGTGAATTGCTTCAAAAATTGCAGCGTTTAAGACAAGGGAAAAATTCTGTAGAAGAATATTATCAGGAATTACAAACTGGCATGATTAGATGTGGTATTGTTGAGGAGAATGAAGCTATGCTTGCACGTTTTCTGGGTGGATTAAATAGGGAGATTCAGACCATTCTAGACTATAAGGAGTATACTAATATCACTCGTTTATTCCATCTTGCTTGTAAAGCTGAACGTGAAGTGCAGGATCGACAAGCATTGGGGCGAACTAACTTTTCTGCAGGCCGACCTTCATCATGGACACCACGTGCATCTTCTACTTCAACTGCACCAGCACCTCCATCCAGTGCCACCTCCAGCCGTGATACAAGAAAACAGGCACAACCACCATTATCTGCCAAGAGCGCACCTGCGGGGCCTGCACAGCGTTCTTTTTCTTCCATGGCATCAACAGGGCACACAAGTGATATTATTTGTCGTCGTTGTAAGGGAGGAGGTCATTATGCGAGGGAATGCAAATCTCCACGTGTGATGATTGCTACCGCGGATGGTGGATATGAGTCCGCTAGTGACTATGATGAGGAGACATTGGCTCTTATTACACGTGAAGAACATGGTGGAGATGATTCTGATCATGAGACACAATACATGGCTCCTAAAGACGCTGACAGGTATGAATGTTTAGTTGCTCAACGTGTTTTGAGTGTGCAGGTCACACAAGCTGAGCAAAATCAGAGGCACAATTTGTTCCATACCAAGGGAGTTGTGAAGGAACGTTCTGTGCGCGTCATAATAGACGGAGGGAGCTGCAACAACTTGGCTAGCATGGAGATGGTGGAGAAGCTTTCTCTCACCACAAGACCACATCCACATCCTTACTACATCCAATGGTTCAACAACAGCGGCAAGGTTAAGGTAACACGTACTGTTCGTGTGCATTTTAGTACCTCTACATATGCTGATTATGTTGATTGTGATGTGGTACCTATGCAAGCATGTTCCTTATTACTTGGTAGACCATGGCAATTTGATAAAAATTCTGTACACCATGGTAGAAACAATCACTATACTCTTGTTCATAAGGATAAAAATATTACTTTGCTTCCTATGACTCCTGATTCCATTTTGAAAGATGATATTAATAGAGCTAATAAAGCAAAACAGGAGACGAATAAGAGTGAAAATCAGATTGTGGCAAAAGAATTTGAGCAACAAATGAAG
>NW_021298424.1:0-2711 GCF_002162155.2 Triticum dicoccoides
CATAGTCCTTGATAATATAGTAGCGGAGTTTAGGCGAAGCCCTGCTGCTGTAGTGCATCAAGATCGTCACCACCCCGTCGTGCTGATAGAACTCTTCCCCGACACTTTGCTGGATCGGAGTCCGGGGATCGTCATCGAGCTGAACGTGTGCTAGAACTCGGAGGTGCCGTAGTTTCGGTGATTGATCGGTCGGATCGTGAAGACGTACGACTACATCAACCAAACGCTTCTGTTGTCGATCTACTAGGTATGTAGATCACACTCCCCCCTCTTGTTGCTATGCATCACATGATCTTGCGTGTGCGTAGGAAATTTTTTGAAATTACTACGAAACCCATCAGTGGTATCAGAGCCTAGGTTTTATATGTTGATGTTATATGCACGAGTAGAACACAAGTGAGTTGTGGGCGATATAAGTCATACTGCCTACGAGCATGTCATACTTTGGTTCGGCGGTATTGTTGGATGAAGCGGCCCAGACTGACATTACGCGTACGCTTACGCGAGACCGGTTCTCCCGACGTGCTTTGCATAGAGGTGGCTTGTGGGTGACAGTTTCTCCAACTTTAGTTGAACCAAGTGTGGCTACGCCCGGTCCTTGTGAAGGTTAAAACGGATTCAAATTGACAAACTATCATTGTGGTTTTGATGCGTAGGTGAGATTGGTTCTTACTTAAGCCCGTAGCAGCCACGTAAAACTTGCAACAACAAAGTAGAGGACGTCTAACTTGTTTTAGCAGGGCATGTTGTGATGTGATATGGTCAAGACATGATGCTGAATTTTATTGTATGAGATGATCATGTTTTGTAACCGAGTTATCGGCAACCGGCAGGAGCCATATGGTTGTCGCTTTATTGTATGCAATGAAATCGCGATGTAATGCTTTACTTTATCACTAAACGGTAGCGATAGTCATGGAAGCACAAGCTTGGCGAGGCGACAACGATGCTACGATGGAGATCAAGGTGGCACGCCGGTGACGATGGTGATCACGATGGTGCTTCGGAGATGGAGATCACAAGCACAAGATGATGATGGCCATATCATATCACTTATATTGATTGCATGTGATGTTTATCTTTTATGCATCTTATCTTGCTTTGATTGACGGTAGCATTATAAGATGATCTCTCACTAATTATCAAGAAGTGTTCTCCCTGAGTATGCACCGTTGCGAAAGTTCTTCGTGCTGAGACACCACGTGATGATCGGGTGTGATAGGTTCTACGTTCAAATACAACGGGTGCGAAACAGTTGCACACACGGAATACTCAGGATATACTTGACGAGCCAAGCATATACAGATATGGCCTCGGAACATGGAGACCGAAAGGTCGAGCGTGAATCATATAGTAGATATGATCAACATAATGATGTTCACCAATGAAACTACTCCATCTCACATGATGATCGGACATGGTTTAGTTGATTTGGATCACGTAATCACTTAGAGGATTAGAGGGATGTCTATCTAAGTGGGAGTTCTTTAAGTAAATTAACTGAACTTAAATTTATCATGAAACTTAGTACCTGATAAGTATCTTGCTCGCTAATGCTTGTTTGTAGATAGATGGCTCGTGCTATTGTTCCGTTGAATTTTAGTGCGTTCCTTGAGAAAGCAAAGTTGAAAGATGATGGTAGCAATTACACGGACTGGATCCGTAACTTGAGGATTATCCTCATTGCTGCACAGAAGAATTACATCCTGGAAGCACCACTGGGTGCCAGGCCTGCTGCAGGAGCAACACCGGATGTTATGAACGTCTAGCAGAGCAAAGCTGATGACTACTCGATAGTTTAGTGTGCCATGCTTTACGGCTTAGAATCGGGACTTCAACGACATTTTGAACGTCATGGAGCATATGAGATGTTCCAGGAGTTGAAGTTAATATTTCAAGCAAATGCCCGGATTGAGAGATATGAAGTCTCCAATAAATTCTATAGCTGCAAGATGGAGGAGAACAGTTCTGTTAGTGAGCATATACTCAAAATGTCTGGGTATAATAATCACTTGATTCAATTGGGAGTTAATCTTCCAGATGATTGCATCATTGACAGAATTCTCCAATCACTGCCACCAAGCTACAAGAGCTTCGTGATGAACTATAATATGCAAGGGATGAATAAGACTATTCCCGAGCTCTTCGCGATGCTGAAAGCTGCGGAGGTAGAAATCAAGAAGGAACATCAAGTGTTGATGGTCAGCAAGACCACTAGTTTCAAGAAAAAGGGCAAAGGAAAGAAGAAGGGGAACTTCAAAAAGAACGGCAAGCAAGTTGCTACTCAAGAGAAGAAACCCAAACCTGGACCAAAGCCTGAAACTGAGTGCTTCTATTGCAAGCAGACTGGTCACTGGAAGCGGAACTGGCCCAAGTATTTGGCGGATAAGAAGGATGGCAAGGTGAACAAAGGTATATGTGATATACATGTTATTGATGTGTACCTTACTAATGCTCGCAGTAGCACCTGGCTATTTGATACTGGTTCTGTTGCTAATATTTGCAACTCGAAACAGGGACTACGGATCAAGCGAAGATTGGCTAAGGACGAGGTGACGATGCGCGTGGGAAACGGTTCCAAAGTCGATGTGATTGCAGTCGGCACGCTACCTCTACATCTACCTTCGGGATTAATATTAGACCTAAATAATTGTTATTTGGTGCCAGCGTTAAGCATGAACATTATATCTGGATCTTGTTTGATGCGAGAC
>NW_021298425.1:0-1449 GCF_002162155.2 Triticum dicoccoides
AAAAATTCAGAAAAATAAAACTAATTCAATTCAAAATTTTATACGCCTAGGCAGGAGTATGACTAAATCACTCCAAATTTCATGTATCATCAGTGGTATCTCGAATCATTCGAAAATGGACACCAAACACATCACGGGTAATATAATTCACATGATCCATTCAACAAAGTTTGGTACAATAAATTATTACACATCATTTCTTCCCTTGTGTCCCTGCTTGCTTACGATTGTGCCGTATCCATGGAGCATCCTCATCATTTAACTTAATGCTTGGGTCGGTGTTCACTTTGAAGGGTGGAATTTCAGCAAACATATTATAATCTTCTGACATGTCTGTCTTGTCCTCCACTCCCACGATGTTTCTTTTCCCTGAAAGAACAATGTGGCGCTTTGGATCATCGCATGATGTACTGATCGTTTTCTTATCTTTCCGTTTCCTTGGTTTGCTACTCATGTCCTTCACATAGAAAACCTGAGCGACATCTTTCGCTAGGACGAATGGTTCGTCAAGGTAACCAAGATTGTTGAAATCCACCATTGTCATTCCGTATTGCTGGTCCACCTTTACCCCACCTCCTGTTAGCTTGAACCATTTGCACCGGAACAAAGGGACCTTAAAGGAGGGTCCATAGTCAAGTTCCCATATCTCCTCTATGTAATCATAATATGTGACCTTTTGCCCATTCTCGGTTGCTGCATCAAAGCGGACACCACTGTTTTGGTTGGTGCTCTTTTTATCTTGGGCGATCGTGTAAAATGTATTCCCATTTATCTCGTACCCTTGGAAAGTCGTTATAGTCGAAGATGGTGTCTTGGCCAACATGTACAGCTGATCTACAACATCATTGTCATTCATTAAATGTTTTCTCAACCAACTGCCGAAAGTCTCCATGTGGGCCTTCCTAATCCAGGATTCAGGCTTCCCCGGGTTGTCCGAGCGTAAAATATTCTTGTGTTTCTCAAAGTACGGAGCCACCAAGCTGGAGTTGGTCAGTACAGTGTGGTGTGCTTCAGTCAGAGAATGGCCGTCCATACATGTCGTTGATTTCCTTCCGATCGTGCCTTTTCCACTTAGTCTCCCCTCGTGCCGCGATCGAGGAAGACCAATCGGCTTAAGGTCAGGAACAAAGTCAACACAAAACTCAATTACCTCCTCATTTCCATAGCCCTTGGCGATGCTTCCTTCTGGCCTAGCACGGTTACGAACATATTTCTTTAATACTCCCATGAACCTCTCGAAGGGGAACATATTGTGTAGAAATACAGGACCGAGAATGAAAATCTCTTCGACTAGGTGAACCAAGAGGTGCGTCATAATATTGAAGAAGGATGGCGGGAACACCAACTCGAAACTGACAAGACATTGGATCACATCGTTCTGTAACCGTGGTAGATCTTCTGGATTGATTACCTTCTGAGAGATTGCATTGAGGAATGCACATAGCTTCA
>NW_021298426.1:0-864 GCF_002162155.2 Triticum dicoccoides
TGAATGAGGGAGTAGTCATCGAAACGTGCCTGCCAAGCGTTCATAACATCTTGTTCTGCAGGGAGAACGGGTGCGTCACCAAGCGGTGCTTGTAGGACATAATCTTTCTTGGCAGCTATGAGGATGATCCTCAGGTTCCGGACCCAGTCCGTATAGTTGCTGCCATCGTCTTTCAGCTTAGTTTTCTCTAGGAACGCGTTGAAGTTGAGGACTACGTTGGCCATTTGATCTACAAGACATATTGCAAAGATTTTAGACTAAGTTCATGATAATTAAGTTCAACTAATCAAATTATTAGTGAACTCCCACTTAGATTAGACATCCCTCTAGTCATCTAAGTATTACATGATCCGAGTTAAACTAGACCGTGTCCGATCATCACGTGAGACGGACTAGTCAACATCGGTGAACATCTTCATGTTGGTCGTATCTTCTATACGACTCATGCTCGACCTTTCGGTCTTTTGTGTTCCGAGGCCATGTCTGTACATGCTAGGCTCGTCAAGTCAACCTAAGTGTTTGCATGTGTAAATCTGTCTTACACCCGTTGTATGTGAACGTCTGAATAAAACACCCGATCATCACGTGGTGTTTTGAAACAGCGAACTGTCGCAACGGTGCACAGTTAGGGGGAACACTTCTTGAATTTATTGTGAGGGATCATCTTATTTACTACCGTCGTTCTAAGTAAACAAGATGCAAAACATGATAAACATCACATGCAATCAAATAATAAACGTGACATGATATGGCCAATATCACATAGCTCCTTTGATCTCCATCTTGGGGCTCCATGATCATCTTGTCACCGGCTTGACACCATGATCTCCATCATCATGATCTCCATCATCGTGTCTCCATGAA
>NW_021298427.1:0-1328 GCF_002162155.2 Triticum dicoccoides
GTGCAAAGAAATTGAAAACTCCCTTTTTCAACATAATTTTGGAATTCCAAGATGCACCCTTGTGCACAATATGAGATCATTTGAACAAACTATGCCATGAATGTGGCCATAAGGTTGATCATTTGGCTTGAAAAGCCATGAATCTTCACGCATGATAGCTCATTTCTGAGAACACTTTTTTAAAATAATTGCTATATTACAAGTTTATAATTTTTGCTGGTAACTTTGCCACATATGATGAAACAATGCGAAGGTTTTCCAATTTTTTTATTTTTTTTTGAATTTTTTATGCCCGTTTCGAAATGCGGTCAAAACGGCGGGAATGACCGTTCCTAGCTAGTGGTTGAGTCTTGGAATTTTTTTTCGTGTTTCTCTGATTAAATAGATACTTATGTACCTATAAATGATTTTTGGAAAAAATAAAGAGCAAACTACGAGGTAGCTGCAGTTCAAATTTGACCCGCTTCCTATTGAATCGGCGGGAATTTGTCTTTTTCACGAGATGTGGATCAAAACTTTTGGCACCCAACAATTTTTTCAATTCTGCATTAAATATGTCCTAGTATTTTATAAAATTGATTTGGTCCAATTTTGCAATAAATATATGGTAGGTCCTTCAGAAAGAAACCTCATTTCGGGCACTCAAAAAATGGAAAATGAATTTTCCGTGCAAAGAAAATGAAAACTCCCTTTGTCAACATTGTTTGGAATTCCAAGATGCACCCTAGTGCACAATATGAGATCATTTGAACAAACTATGCAATGAATATGGCCATAAGATTGATCATTTGGCTTGAAAGCCATGAATCTTCACGCATGATAGCTCATTTCTGAGAACACTTTTTAAAAATAGTTGACGTATTACAAGTTTATAATTTTTTCTGGTAACTTGGCCACATATGATGAAACAATGCGAAGGTTTTCCAATTTTTTTTATTTTTTCTGAATTTTTTATGTCCGTTTCAAAATGCGGTCAAAACGGCGGGAATGACCGTTCCTAGCTTGTGGTTGAGTCTTGGAATTTTTTTCGTGTTTCTCTAATTAAAAGATACTTATGTAGCTAGAAATGATTTTTGGAAAAAATAAAGAGCAAACTGCAAGGTAGCTGCAGTTCAAATTTGACCCGCTTCCTATTGAATTGGCGGGAATTTGTCTTTTTCATGAGAGGTGGATCAAAACTTTTGGCACCCAACCATTTTGTCAATTGTGCATTAAATATGTCCTAGTATTTTATAAAATTGATTTGGTCCAGTTTTGTAAAAAATATATGGTAGGTCCTTCACAAAAAAAACTCATTTCGGCACTCGGAAAATGGAAAATGAATTTTC
>NW_021298428.1:0-637 GCF_002162155.2 Triticum dicoccoides
GAACTTGTAAGCAGTAGCAGGAGTACAACAAGACAAGAAGATGAGACAATATGGAGGGCACAAGGCAAACTACTGAAAAGGTTTCTTTGTGCTGTACTCCAAAATTCAACCAAACAAATTAACTGAAACTTAACAGCAGCAGCAAGTGCTACACTATTGTTGTCCTACACTAAACTAATACAACCAAACAAATTAATTGAAGAAAAACTACTGAAACTATACAAGCACTACAGTCAGATTACACAAAAGTACTGATGCAAGCAGTACAGTACACAAAACTTGCAAACTTACAAGCACTACTGCAACTTAATTAAGCTACTGGAGTAAGTGAAACAACTGCACTTAATTAAGCTACTGGAGTAAGTAACTCCATGGTGTACTCATTGGAGTACAGCTAAATGTTCAGGAGTACTTCTCAGGCATAAGCAGGGGGAGGAGGGTGGAGGATCATGAGGCTTCATGGTGAAAAGGACCAAAACTAAACTTCATGAGGATTCAGAGCGACATCTAAGTGAACTGCGTGACCGATTCTAATTCCACTTCCCCAAAGAATGTTTGGTACTAGAATCAAGCAATCAGGGTAGCTTCAATGCCAGTCTATTCCACCGTAGAAAAGATCCAAACCAGACAAGAGGGG
>NW_021298429.1:0-1320 GCF_002162155.2 Triticum dicoccoides
TCAACTTCTATTTACCCTTCATAAGGACCCTTTTCATCGAATCCGCTCCAACTAAAGTGGGAGAGACAGACACCCGCCAGCCACCTTATGCAACTAGTGCATGTTAGTCGGTGGAACCGGTCTCACGTAAGCGTACGTGTAAGGTTGGTCCGGGCCGCTTCATCCCACAATACCACTGAAGCAAAATAAGACTAGTAGTGGCAAGAAAGTTGACAACATCTACACCCACAACAAATTGTGTTCTACTCGTGCAAAGAGAACTACGCATAGACCTAGCTCATGATGCCACTATTGGGGAACGTTGCAGAAAACAAAAAATTTCCTACGGTTTCACCAAGATCCATCTATGAGTTCATCTAGCAACGAGTGATATCTACATAACTTTGTAGATCGCGAGCGGAAGCGTTCAAGAGAACGGGGATGAGGGAGTTGTACTCGACGTGATCCAAATCACCGGAGATCCTAGCGCCGAACAGACGGCACCTCCGCGTTCAACACATGTACGGTCAACGTGACGTCTCCTCCTTCTTGATCCAGCAAGCGGGGAAGGAGAGGTTGATGAAGATCCAGCAGCACGACGACGTGGTGGTGGATGCAGGAGTCACCGCAGCAGGGCTTCGCCGTTCTACTGCAAGAGGGAGAGGTGTAGCAGGGGAGAGGGAGGCGCCAAGAGTCAAGGGTGCGGCTGCCCCTCCCTCCCCCCTTTATATAGGCTCCCCAAGGGGGGGCACCGGCCCTAGGAGATGGGATCTCCTAGGGGGGGCGGCGGCCAAGGGTGGAGTGGCCCCCAAGGCAAGTGGGGCGCCCCCACCCTAGGGTTTCCAACCCTAGGCGCAGGGGGTGGGCCAAGGGGGGCGCACCAGCCCACTATGGGCTGCTTCCCCTCCCCACTTCAGCCCATGGGGCCCTCCGGGATGGGTGGCCCCACCCGGTGGACCCCCGGGACCCATCCGGTGGTCCTGGTACAATACCGGTGACCCCCGAAACTCTCCCGATGGCCGAAACTGCACTTCCTATATATAATTCTTCACCTCCGGACCATTCCGGAACTCCTCGTGACGTCCGGGATCTCATCCGGGACTCCGAACAACTTTCGGGTTACTGCATATTCATATCTCTACAACCCTAGCGTCACCGAACCTTAAGTCTGTAGACCCTACGGGTTCGGGAGACATGTAGACATGACCGAGATGGCTCTCCGATCAATAACCAACAGCGGGATCTGGATACCCATGTTGGCTCCCACATGCTCCTCGATGATCTCATCGGATGAACCACGATGTCGAGGATTCAAGCAACCCCGTATACAATTCCCTTTGT
>NW_021298430.1:0-10558 GCF_002162155.2 Triticum dicoccoides
TGAGTAGAGGGATGGCCCGACCAGTGGTGGGAGTAGTAGGGGGCGGTGAGGCCTCCGCGGCAGCACATCCGGCCACGGGAGGCAGGAGCATGCGGCACGACCGGCGCTGCTTTGGGCAGCTGGAGCAAGAAGACCAGAGGTTGAAGAAGCACTACGGCCGTTGGATGGACATCGTACGGTCACTGGAGCTAGAGTCGTTTATATTGACTAAGTTGAAAAAGCCCTCCGTCCCCGTCAACTTAGTAGGCGCACAAGTCAGCCTCCCACCAAGGTGGGTCCCAGCTAGCTGGGGGGTATTCATTTTTGTGTGCGTAATAAGGAGGCACTTCCGGTGGATCCGAGCTGACAGCAGGGGGAACGTTTTTATCATGAAATACGGTGGCCCGTCGGGTGGGTCCCAGCAGTCAGGGGCAAACATTTTTTTCGCGAAATACTGGTAGCCCGTCCGGTGGGTCCCTGCTGTCAGGTGGAGGAATAATTATTTTCCGCGTAATAAGGAGGCACTTCCTTGCGGCTGCCGTGGACCCAGCTGTTAGCCTCTCCATGTACAGTATTCTTCCGATGGAATTCGGTCGTCGACCACATTGACCACGCTGCGCCGAGAGCACCACGGCGCTGGACGACGGCGAGGCCTAGGAAGGGGACTTCGCAGAGCCGGGGAAGACGCGGCAGCGGATGCCCACGCGGAGAGGAGTACGAGGGTTCACTGGTTCGGCTGTGCTTCCGTCGCCGCAGAATAACAGGGTGTGTGGGTGAGTGGAGTGGAGGGATGGCCTGGCCAGTGGTGGGAGTAGTATGGGGGCGGTGAGGCCTCCACGGCAGCACAGCCGTCCATGGGAGGTAGGAGCAGGCGGCATGACCGGCACTGCTTTGGGCGGCTGGAGCAAGAAGACCAGTGGTTGAAGAAGCACTACGGCCGTTGGATGGACATCGTACGGTCAGTCGAGCTAGAATCGTGCATATTGACTAAGTTGACAAAGCGCTTCATCCCCGTCAACTTAGTAGGCCCACTATAGTGGGTCCCAGCTAGTAGGGGGAGTATTCTTTTTTTTGGCGTAATAAGGAGGCACTTCCTTGCGTGAGAAGATATAGCTGGTGGGTCCGAGCTGTCAGCGGCGGTAATGTTTTTTTCGTGAAATACAGAGGCCCTTTCGGTGGGTCCCAGATGTTAGGTGGAGGAATCATTATTTTGCACGTAATAAGGAGGCATTTCCTTGCGTGCGGCCGTGGACCCAGCTGCCAGCCTCTCCACATACAGTCCACTTCCGATGGATGTCGTTCATTGACCACGTTGACCAGGCCACGCCAAGAGCACCAGGGCAGTGGACGACGGCGAGGCCTAGGAAGGGAATGACACGGAGCCAGGGAATACTTGGCAGTTATTTCCCACGCAGAGGAGTACGAGGGTTTACTGGTTCGTCTGCCGTCGCCGGAGAATAACAGCATGTGTGGGACTGAGGGTGAGTAGAGGGATAGCTAGGCCAGCGATGGGAGTACAGTGGGGCGGTGAGGCATGCGTGGCAGCACAGCCAACCGCGGGGAGGAGGGAGCAGGCAGTCCCGCCGGTGCTTGTTTGAGCGGCTGGAGCAGTGAGAGCAGAGATTGAAGAAGCACGACGGCCGTTGGATGGACATCCAACAGTATACAGGCCATCTGTGGAAAGCCTCAAATCTGTGGAAAACAGCATACAACCCATCTGCCATTATTTCAAATAGTGTACAACCCATTTGCTAATTCTTATGGGTTTTTTTGGAGCCCATATTCTTTTTGTTAGCATTACAGCCCATATTGTGGCCACGGTTAAAAAATTATATGAAATTTTGCATATGTCGGTGCAGTCTGAACTGTTTTTAATCCCGAAATTTCGAGTCACATTCAAACTGATTTTAAAAATAAATGTATATCAATATAAAATCCAATAAATTGTCCACGCAAAAAATCAATGCAATTTAAAATCTCAAAATGAAAAAAAGATATTTGAAACTAATTGCCGGTTTGATGTGTTTTAAAAATGTACAACCCATTTCTCATTACTAATAGGCCATTTTCTCGGCCAGCCGAATGGAGCTCTCCTCCTCTAGCCCAACAGGCCTGATAAAGTGACTTACTTGACAAATCACAAAAAAATTGGGCTAGCCATTTTCAAAAAGAAAAAAAAACTACTGGGTTGGTCTGTGGTAAACATAAAAGAAAAGGCTGTCTAGACAGGCCAGAGTGTCTCGCACAGCCCAGTTGACACCCTGCTTCCGTCTCAAAAACATATTAGATAAATGCCACTCCAATTACGGCGATTCATAAAAATGCCACTGCAATTTCCAAACTTTGAAAAATGCCACTGCAATTTCCAAACTTTGAAAAATGCCACTACACTTTTTCAAACTTTGAAAAACGCCACTGCAGTTTGCAAACTTTGAAAAACGCCACTCCAGACATCAAAAAATGCCACTAGAAATGGCATGAATTGGCATTTTTCAAAGTTTGGAAGTTGCAGTGGCATTTCTCGGAGGCATTTATAAAATTAACCCAAAACAAAAATAACTGGGCGAGCTGCTGGGTCCCTAGTGTCAGCCGCTCATTGTGCAATTTTCTCGTTTATTGACTATGTTGACAATGGCATGGGACCCAGATGTCAGAAATCCACTAGGAGGAGCCATTTTTTATTGGCTTGAAATAAGGAGGCACTTGCTTGCGTACTGCCATGACCTTGGCGGGTCCCTGTTGTCATCCTCTCCATGTACAATCATCTCCTGATTGTGTACACGTGAACTTGCTAGGCCCACAAGTCCGCCTCTAAACCCGTGGAGGACAAATACAACCCATTTAAAAAAATAACAGCCCATTCCATACATTCAAACGGAAAGTTCCACATTCAGAGCAAAGTAACAGGTCTGATCCACATATAGAGTACTGAACTTCCACGTTGACAACCATCATAGCCAAGTTAACTATCTACTCCCACTAGACAAGTACTAACTTACTCTTAGCTAACTAGGCGATGCCGGCGGTACACGCTAAACACCGGCACCGGCGTCCAGTGCCTCGCCTTGGACTTGCCAGAGGTGCCATAGGACACGTTGCTCGCACGCGTTGGCCCTTTCCATGCCGGCGTGGTCCACCGAAGCTTCGGCTTCTAAGCGGGAAACCCACTTGACGAGCTGGTAGTAAAAATCAGCGTCGCGAACGCATGCGTGCCCGACAGCCTCCAGGGCTATTTGCTGGGCGCCGGCCTCCACGTAGTCGGCCCAGTTGCGGGCGCTTTGCTCACAACTCAGAGCGTCGGTGCGCTGCTGCTCCATGTCCCGCTGGCGGCGCAAATCGGTGTTACACTGCTCCTCCGCCAGGCGGTCGCGCTCCAACAACTCCCGCTCCTCCGCCATGCGGTCGCGCTCCAACAACTCTTCGATCTGTGCATTGCCATCTAAATACAGATAGAATGCCTCCTCCCTCCGTCTGCCTTCCGGTGAAAAACCGAACACTAATTCCGGCGGTGACCGCGTCCGGCGTCGCCTACCGCGGACGGGCGGGAGCATGGCGGACGTGGCGAGTGACGTCGGGCTGGTGGGGGCTTATGGGGATATGGCGAGTTGGGTCACGGTGCCACTGGAGAATGCCGGAAAACAGTACTTATAGGGGGAAGGTAGCGCGACGGTCATCGGAATTCAATGCATAATGGCTTAGCGCGCCAGCTTGCCGTGGAAAACTAGGGAAACTGAAATTATGACTATGCCGTCCCGTCCTGTCTGGGTCGCACGCCGACATGGCGGTCAAACGAGTGCACTCGAATCATCTCCCTCCTTGTCAATAATGATTTCATGGATTTAAAAATCCCGTAACAATTAAAGCGTATCTTTTTTCCATCAGTTAGCTGCCTTAATTACGGCCGGCTGCATGCAGGCACTCAGAATCGCTCGCAGGCAGTACGCGAAGCAGCATGCAACGAGTCGCAGCCGAGGGCACGCATGCATCCACTTAAATCGCTGGAATTAATTAGGCTTAAACTTCTGCATGCCGTTAATTATTGCCATGCCTTGGTCTTGCTGCTTTGCTCACGGGACTAATAAACCCGGACGGAGGGAGTACCTTGGTTGGTGAGAGGTTTGAATTAAGCCCTGCATACCGGAAAGGAGGTACTAGTACATGCGTGATCCGCTATTTATTCGTGTAGGATCGAGTAGGTCGTTTCTTGAATTGAGCCCTGCAAACCGGAAAGGAGGTAGTACGTGCATGATATGCTATTTATCCGTGTAGTATCGATAGTGTAGCTTGTCAGTTTCTTCAGAGGTAGGCATTTTTATCCGTGTAGGATCGATAGTGTAGCTTGTCAGTTTCTTCAGAGGTAGGCATTTTTATTCAAAAAGCTGCCACTTCGCATCTTGCGTCGCAAATAAAACTGCCAGGTGCGCATTTGTAGGCTAGCTAGTGATCGATCAGTAACTTGTAAACACTGAGCGAACAAAAATAAGTAACTGTTAATGCATCTCAATGATTCACAGATCATATACAAATATGTAGCTCCAAAAGCAAAGATCGGCCACTTCAGATCTTGCGTCGCAACTAAAACTAACTAGTACGATTCCCATACATAAGATCAACATGTTAATGCATCTCAATGATTCACAGATCATATACAAATATGTAGCTCCAAAAGCAAAGATCTAGAAAAAACATCTGTTCTTCCTACTAACATGGATGCTTCTCTTGGCCAACATTGAGTACAGACTGAAAGACAAATTTGTTTGTGAAGTCTACAATTCCTCTTGCAAACGTAAGTGGTTTCACCAATAGCTGGAACCATGAGAATGAACCACACATGATGGAGGAACATCCACTGCAATATGATTTGGTCTTCTCTCGAGCACACCGCGAGACTATTTTCGGAATACAAACTTTAACTTTGGGAAAATGATGCCCATTGTATAATCATACCAAAGCAATGAAGCACCAACTGTTGGCCAGTAAATAGTATAGTACTACTTTTCTGCAGTCCATGAAGTGACTATCCAGTCTTTATGTCTATTTTCAAATGGCATTGCGTGCAGTGACTATACTATTCTCTTGTGCAGTTCAACCAAAATTGCGGACACTTTGTTTGTTTGCCAAATAGCTACGGACAGACATCTCTGTCTGCATAAATATCAAGCAGCTAGTAAACATATACCACACCATGTTCGCAGTGATGGAAGAGGTGAAATCGATACAACCAAAATTGAGCATCCAATCATTGAATCCTGTCCTGCACCTCCAATGTAGGTCCACCCTGCCAATAAATTCACATGAAAACCACTAGTATTACTATCTAATGAAAGTGCAAAAAGAGTAGCAAGATAGTAGCAAACCATGTACCTTCGTAATGAACAGCTCATAGTGCCACCAATTGGATATAAAGGTTTGGAAAAAACATGTTCCTAATGTTGAACCAGCTGGACTTTTTGTGCAGCTCCACTAAAATCGAGCATCCCTGTTTGCACAGATGTTGAAAGTGTGATTACTATAAAAGTGGCACTAGTTGAATCATAGACTCACAAATATAAGCATTCCAATTTCTTAATGGGAAAAGGTAGCAAGACTGTTTCTAACCACCTATTTGAAGGAATAAATAAAGCAACAGCGGCTGATGTCAGGAAGGCATACATAGTTTTTTTCTGAAAAACTGAGCCATTCCCGACCTTTCCTCTTGTTTTAAGCAAATTTTGTGCAGTTCTACTAAAATAAAATGCCATCACCGCCTTGACAATTTAGTTACACTGTACAAAAGGAAATGACTTAACATTACATCATGATGTCGGGTATGTAGTAGACAAGCATTAGAGACAAACATACAGACCTCCTCCGATAACATAATGAACATTAATTTTAACAAAGGTGTGACTAGCTTTACCGGGATAATTTGAGTGAACTCTACACCCTCTGTTCCTTAATATAAGACGTTTTCGCGGTTCAATTTAAAGTACCCAAACATCTAGTATTTAGAGAAACAGGTAGTAGTTTTCTTGAGCACATATCTGGGAAAGCTTGCCACACTTTATTTATGTCCATACGCTAATGCAACACCATTCGAATACTACAAATATACACTAATCTAGTGGCTAGTGCAACAGTAGAGTAGTTAGTTTATTATAGGTTTTACTGAACAGATTTCAATAAACTCTAGCACTGGAAGGTTTCTATAAGAATTAACAATACAAAATGTAAAGGTAACAAGTTTCGGCATTGGTATACTAGCTGTGCATGAGCATTAAACCAAATACAAAAGTCTGAAGGTAACTAGCATTATTAACTAATGATAGTATAAAAAATTGCAAACCATGTACCTCCAAGGTAAATATCATTTCGAACTCGGGGGGACCTTAAAAATTGCTATCCCAATCTTGATAATCGATCAAACATAAAAACTTGATCTTTCCTCTTGATAATCAAGAGAACAGCCGGAGGAGGAGGTGCCCACTCTTGACCTTTCCTCTTGTCTTCATAATTGTCTGTGCAGTTTAACCAAAATAAAATGACATTAGCGCCTTGGCATTTTGGTGACACTGTACAAAAAAAATTAACTTATCTCATGAAAGTGAGGTATGTAATCTATAAGCATTAACAGTGCAAAAATCTGAAGTTAGTAACAAGTTTCATCGTTGGTATACTGGCTGTACAACAGCATTAGAATGCCTTAGCTGAAAAATCTTTAATAGATCCACAATCAACAGCTAACCCTGAAATGATCCAGTGACATTAAATGGCACTGCTTAAATTTATCTGTGGCATTAGACTGAGAGCGGCATTAGTTAAATATGGCATCACTTTAGCAGTAGCATTGCTTGACTTGACTGCTGGCGTTATACTAACAACAAAAAAAGTGGTAATAAGAGCATGGGAGGCCCACTCGGACAGTGGGCGCACCAGTACAATGTACCTCCACGGACGTAGAGTGGTGAGGGAGGTATAGTTGCTCAGAGCAACAGATATCCAGGCAGCATATGTGGATTACGTCCCATTTTTGTTCTCTTTAGCCACCTTTTTCCTATGTGAGAACAACAAACCGATCGACCTGGTCATTCTCTATTGCGTTGTCATGCCTTTCTACCCTTCTTCAACCAAGAGACACGAGACTCATTCCTTAGCTACTGATTTTCCCCTTTTCAACCTACATGCGGGTTCGATGTCTACTCTCTTGGACAGTACAGTCTCCCTTCCTTTCCTTATTCCACCCAGACATGCATTAGTCTGCATGAAGTAGGGTTTCCTTTAATAGTGCAAATTATGTTTTTCGTCTGCGTGGCCAGCAGAGCAGAGGATAGCAAATTGGGAAGATGGTGGAATGGAAAAAGATCCACATGCAACAACGTGCCAGATGGGGCAATAGAACAAGGGTATGGTTCGAAAAGAGGTAGCATACCTGAGGGTCGGCGGGAAGTGGCTTCGCTCATGGTCGTCGTCCTTCGCACACACTACGGCAGCGATCCCACGCGGGAGCTAGGTCTGAGAGGACGGCCTTGTCATCAGTGCGTGACCTCACTCGCCGACGATGAGTGCGTCAATGTTGCACGTCCTTTACTTCCCCGGCGGATCTGTGACCACCGGTGAGGAGGGAGAGAGGGGCCGTCTTTTTTAGATCTGGAGAGAGGGTGGTTGTGTGAGAAGCAAGTGGGCAGCCCTTGGCAAGAAAGCGCTGAAGCTCCAACCAATATATCTTCTTTATACTACTAGTACTGGAGGTGGAGTAGTGGTAGAGTAGTTTATATTTTCTCTGCGTACAGTACCGGTTAGTCGTGCTTCAAAACTGAAAGGCGCACCATTAAAAAAATAAAGGCCGATAACTAATGCGGCACCTCGGGCCAACGCGGCCAGATCGCATTTTGCACGAGAAATTACACACCATGTCTCATTGACATGTGGTCCCGTTCCACATATCAGTGAGACGGCGGCGAGTAGTAGGAGTATTTTCGAACCGACGTGTAGGCCGGGGCGCCCTTCATGAACCGTGGCAAACTGGCAACCGTCCACCGACTCTTCGCCTTTCCCTCTCGATTTGGAACTGCTGTCGCACGCTCTTCCTCTCCCTCCTCCATTTTCCTTCAGCCCTTCACCCTTTCTTCTGCCATTGTTCGATCGTCTTCTCCATGGAGGGAACAGGACGGAAACGACCCCGTTATTCTTGCCCCGATCGGAAAGATGACGTGGTGGAGGAACTCATTGATCGGTGCGACGTCATCACCTCGGCTAGCATGGCAGGTTCGTTCAAGCCCATTCTCGACTCAACTAATAACATCATTACAAGGAACCCAAGAGTCAAGGAGCGGTTTGATCTCCCCTATCTTCTTCGTCGTGACCCTGATGACTGGCACCGTCACGACGGAGGCCTCGCCCTGTGCAAGTTGATGCCGCTTGATAATGATACGTATGATGTTAAGATGCCATCGCTTGAGGGCAAGGCTTGGGCAGGCGCAAATGGAGATTGGGTTGTTTACATTGGGTCCAACTGCGAGTGGGAACTTGTGAATGTGTACACTCGTGACCGGGTTCCACTTCCAAAAATCTCAGCAGATTGCCCAGAGGTTGAGCACACCGGTATTGTACGCACGTTCAAATACAATCATGGTTACTGTCTTCTACGGAAGATAGCAATTTCTCGAGTCCCCAACCGCTCTTGGAATTACAACAACTATGAAGTTGTTGCTATCTTCGACAAGCTTGTTGCCGTCGTTAGTGGTTTGACTGGATGGATATTGCTCAAAAATCAGTTTCTGTACACGGATGAGTACTGTGATGCAATTCAATACGAGGGCCTTGTGTTTGCTGCCACCACTCGTGCCACTGTTTTTGCATGGCATCCTCATTGTTTCGGTACGTTTGTCTTCCACCGTAATTATAATTGTTTCATCCACATGCATGCGGGTTAGCAAGGCTGGTCATAGTGGGGAGTAACTTAGACTAGTAACATGCATATGTTACTAGTTTATGTTACTACCTCTATAGTGCATAGTATCTTAGATTAGTCTTATAGGTGGTCTCATTTATTGCCATGCATGAAACATAGTAGCATCACATTTATTATGTTACGGTATCTACCTATGTTACTATAACCATCTCTCTCTTCCTTAATTGCCTGCCACATAAGCATGTTTGCGAGTCCCAAGTGCATGATACTACTTATGTTACCCCCACTATGGCCAGCCTTACTAATTAACCTTCTTCTTGTGTTTCCAAGGTCCTGTGAACATTCCATCACCTATACTTGAAGATTTTTATAACCAAGGGGGAGATGATGATGGTGATGATCACGAGCATGAGGACGAGCAGCGCCCATATACTATTTGGCGCCTGGCAACTAATTCCGATGGATCACCTCTTCTCGTGTGTATACAACCCACTGATGATGTTACTGCTAAGGAAGCAGGTGTAGTCTCCCATGGTCGCACTCTCTGGACCTATTCCAACACCCGTTGCATGGTATTCGGGATGGATACTAGTGTGCTAGCGCCAACTCCTTCTCCCTGGTACAGAATTGATAGTCTTGGAGAAAACTCGCTCTTCCTTGGACAAAACTATCCAATGATGGTGAAAGGCGATCCAACTGCTGTTAACACAACGTTACTACCATTTATGAGAAGCAACTGTGTCTATACCTCGGACATTTGGGTGGTTCCCTACCCTGGTACTGATATAGTAGGCCGCTTCAGCCTGGCCGCTTCAGCCTGGATGATCAGTCTTGCGTTAGTCTCTAGATCGACAATGGATGGCCCGTCCCAGAGAATCACTTGTGGTTCAAAGCAAGCGTTTCCAACGCCGAGAAATGGTTGAGTTGAAGTTCATTTCATTGCTTGTTATTTGTTGTGCGGTGAAAACTTTAGTATTTATAATGTATCCTCGTTGTTGATGTGGGTTGATGACCTGTTGTATGTAATAACATGATATGCCTGTGATAAACTTACTAAATTTATGAATGGCTTTCGAGTTGCTTCTGTGAGTGATTGGTGCGACGAGGCAAAAAATATATTTTTCGAATACATAATTGTACGTGCATTGCAACAGGTTATCGGATGGGGCCAATCAACAATAGTAGTACACTATTTGTACTAGCTTCACATGCTTTGCGCGTCGTGCGGGTGTTTTTACTTTAGCCATACTGTACTACGTAACCAGCACCTCGAATCCTCAATACTAGTAGTACTATATAGTACTAACTAGTAGGAGTAGTAGGGTGGCATGGGCCAGAACAAGCATTCACGTCCAGGAGTACGGTACACGCCACCATCACGACTTCCATCTGACATCATATTTCTTGGAGTCCGTGCTAGAGCAATCTCTTCAACCTCATCGTTTCTCTAACTCAGCCATCGCGTGGCGGGCGAGGTGGGGGTTTGCCGATAGTCGGTTTCCTTAACTGCGGTCCCACTTGTAAGGCCAACTGCAACGCACGACCCCAAATGGACCTCCGTTTTGCACGAACTCCAATGATAATTTTGACTAGAAAAGCAAGACCAAAGAAAACAAGAACCACAAGAATACATTTTACTACTCCTGTAAGTTGGATTAGTGCCTTCTTGATGCATTCATTGTTGATCTG
>NW_021298431.1:0-2159 GCF_002162155.2 Triticum dicoccoides
TGAGTAGAGGGATGGCCCGACCAGTGGTGGGAGTAGTAGGGGGCGGTGAGGCCTCCGCGGCAGCACATCCGGCCACGGGAGGCAGGAGCATGCGGCACGACCGGCGCTGCTTTGGGCAGCTGGAGCAAGAAGACCAGAGGTTGAAGAAGCACTACGGCCGTTGGATGGACATCGTACGGTCACTGGAGCTAGAGTCGTTTATATTGACTAAGTTGAAAAAGCCCTCCGTCCCCGTCAACTTAGTAGGCGCACAAGTCAGCCTCCCACCAAGGTGGGTCCCAGCTAGCTGGGGGGTATTCATTTTTGTGTGCGTAATAAGGAGGCACTTCCGGTGGATCCGAGCTGACAGCAGGGGGAACGTTTTTATCATGAAATACGGTGGCCCGTCGGGTGGGTCCCAGCAGTCAGGGGCAAACATTTTTTTCGCGAAATACTGGTAGCCCGTCCGGTGGGTCCCTGCTGTCAGGTGGAGGAATAATTATTTTCCGCGTAATAAGGAGGCACTTCCTTGCGGCTGCCGTGGACCCAGCTGTTAGCCTCTCCATGTACAGTATTCTTCCGATGGAATTCGGTCGTCGACCACATTGACCACGCTGCGCCGAGAGCACCACGGCGCTGGACGACGGCGAGGCCTAGGAAGGGGACTTCGCAGAGCCGGGGAAGACGCGGCAGCGGATGCCCACGCGGAGAGGAGTACGAGGGTTCACTGGTTCGGCTGTGCTGCCGTCGCCGCAGAATAACAGGGTGTGTGGGTGAGTGGAGTGGAGGGATGGCCTGGCCAGTGGTGGGAGTAGTATGGGGGCGGTGAGGCCTCCACGGCAGCACAGCCGTCCATGGGAGGTAGGAGCAGGCGGCATCACCGGCACTGCTTTGGGCGGCTGGAGCAAGAAGACCAGTGGTTGAAGAAGCACTACGGCCGTTGGATGGACATCGTACGGTCAGTCGAGCTAGAATCGTGCATATTGACTAAGTTGACAAAGCCCTTCATCCCCGTCAACTTAGTAGGCCCACTATAGTGGGTCCCAGCTAGTAGGGGGAGTATTCTTTTTTTTGGCGTAATAAGGAGGCACTTCCTTGCGTGAGAAGATATAGCTGGTGGGTCCGAGCTGTCAGCGGCGGTAATGTTTTTTTCGTGAAATACAGAGGCCCTTTCGGTGGGTCCCAGATGTTAGGTGGAGGAATCATTATTTTGCACGTAATAAGGAGGCATTTCCTTGCGTGCGGCCGTGGACCCAGCTGCCAGCCTCTCCACATACAGTCCACTTCCGATGGATGTCGTTCATTGACCACATTGACCAGGCCACGCCAAGAGCACCAGGGCAGTGGACGACGGCGAGGCCTAGGAAGGGAATGACACGGAGCCAGGGAATACTTGGCAGTTATTTCCCACGCAGAGGAGTACGAGGGTTTACTGGTTCGTCTGCCGTCGCCGGAGAATAACAGCATGTGTGGGACTGAGGGTGAGTAGAGGGATAGCTAGGCCAGCGATGGGAGTACAGTGGGGCGGTGAGGCATGCGTGGCAGCACAGCCAACCGCGGGGAGGAGGGAGCAGGCAGTCCCGCCGGTGCTTGTTTGAGCGGCTGGAGCAGTGAGAGCAGAGATTGAAGAAGCACGACGGCCGTTGGATGGACATCCAACAGTATACAGGCCATCTGTGGAAAGCCTCAAATCTGTGGAAAACAGCATACAACCCATCTGCCATTATTTCAAATAGTGTACAACCCATTTGCTAATTCTTATGGGTTTTTTTGGAGCCCATATTCTTTTTGTTAGCATTACAGCCCATATTGTGGCCACGGTTAAAAAATTATATGAAATTTTGCATATGTCGGTGCAGTCTGAACTGTTTTTAATCCCGAAATTTCGAGTCACATTCAAACTGATTTTAAAAATAAATGTATATCAATATAAAATCCAATAAATTGTCCACGCAAAAAATCAATGCAATTTAAAATCTCAAAATGAAAAAAAGATATTTGAAACTAATTGCCGGTTTGATGTGTTTTAAAAATGTACAACCCATTTCTCATTACTAATAGGCCATTTTCTCGGCCAGCCGAATGGAGCTCTCCTCCTCTAGCCCAACAGGCCTGATAAAGTGACTTACTTGACAAATCACAAAAAAATTGGGCTAGCCATTTTCAAAAAGAAAAAAAAA
>NW_021298432.1:0-993 GCF_002162155.2 Triticum dicoccoides
AACTCTTACGGGGTAGACTAGCAGATGTAGGGGATGTAGGTGTACCGGTTTACCCCACATGTAAGGTGCTAGCGCTTCTGAAAGACTATGTCTCGGTCATCCGCCTTCTCAAACACCCTGTAGTGCGAGAAACCAAACGGAGGCGATCGAGTCTTGTGGGAAAAGTGCGCAAACCTCTGCAGAGTAACAAACTAATCATGATTAGCCGTGTCCCCGGTTATGGACATTTTGAGTATCTAGTTCTTGGATTATCCTGTTGATCTCAACACGTTACTTATTATAATTTGTTTGGGTTTAATGAGTACTTTTAATTGGGATTGAGGATGCTGTCAACCATTCTCAATGTTTAACAACCACCATGATAGTTAAATAAATTTTATTCCTTTGAAATAGGGAAAAATTGGCTTTTCGCAAAAACTGTAATCATAGAGCTTTCCACCAGCCATATATGCATGTAGTATAGCCTATTCTTTCATTACTCTCTATGTGTTACATTGCCAGCATATTCCATGTGCTGACCCGTTTTCGGGCTGCAACTTTTCATGATGCAGACTTTTCAGACGACGAGTAAGTGGTACGTTAGGGTTACGATTTCCTATACTCAACTTTGCCGTTGGTGTTGATGGGAATCCACAACCTTGTTGCTTCCGCTATATTTTGGATTGAGGTAATAGTTTTTACGTTACTTTATACATGTGATTTACCTCTGTTATAAATCCTTCGAGTACTGTGTGTGTCAGCATACCGATCCAGGGATGACACGAAAGCACAGAGACTTGATCCATTCGGGTCGGGTCGCTACAGTTGTTGTTGTTGGTGTTGGTGTTGTTGTTGTTGGTGTTGGTGTTGGTGTTGGTGTTGTTGTTGTTGTTGTTGTTGTTGTTGTTGTTGTTGTTGTTGTTGTTGTTGTTGTTGTTGTTGTTGTTGTTGTTGTTGTTGTTGTTGTTGTTGTTGTTGTTGTTGTTGTTGTTGTTGTTGTTGTTGTTGTTGTTG
>NW_021298433.1:0-3558 GCF_002162155.2 Triticum dicoccoides
TGTCCGTCGTCACCTTCGAGGTCGACGTCTTCTAAATCATCTTCTAAATCAACTGCTGGTATGGCCTTCCGAACTTTCAACTCATTGTGAGGTGAATTGATCAACGCAGCAGCAAGCCATCTTCTGAACTGTCTTATGTCATCCTGCATAGGAGGTAGACGTTAGGACCCTTTGTATATGTGAAAGTTAAGTTAGATAGGGAAGATGTAGGTACCTGGTTGAATATTGCTGACAATCTCACTCCAGTCCAATATTGGATGTATTTCAACACCCATCTTTTTGCTGTGGCACTTCATAGTCTGTGATAGGCCACGAAGCCACTTGAGTGTCCGGCCATCTACTTCCTGGCATTCTATTTTCCATCACTGCTATATCAATATGTGTTTCCATTCCAAGAAGCTGCAAGTAACATATCACTCAATTTAGTACATTATTCGTATAAACTGTAAGTTATATAAAATGTTGTTAGAGCCTCACCGCAGCAATTACTTCTTTGTGGTTGTTGCATGATTGGAGTGAGTCCAGAATTTGAATCTCCCTCTTTTGGGAGTTGACAACAGCCAGGAACCAGTGGTGGTTGGGAATATTTGAAGGTAGGAAAATCTGCGTGCAAAATTTGTAACTGGTTTGAAGTGCCTAAAAATAAAATTTCTTATTTATATAAGAGAAGGGTGGATTTTTTTACCATGTCATGTTTCAGGTAGTTATCTCCCCATTTAGTGCCTGATTTGCCGCTTAAAACATCCAAGGTACAATTCGGGATTGTGCCATCTCTCTTTAGGATGTTGACAATGGTCGACCTTTCGACATACACGGTACCATGGTCTCGTACACCTTCTAGTCCGTCCAGGCGTAGGAGTTCAAACGCCGCATCGAGTACCTAAGAAAGAAGATATTAGTTTAATTGGAAAACATATAAATAATCAAAGATACTATTTTGCGTTAGCACTTACATCATCATCCACCCAAGCTACAAAGGAGGAATGATCTGGTGTTGTCAGACATTTAAGATACTTCTGCGTTAGAAGTATGTCCTTGATCTTCACCAACTTGGCGGTCTCAGGAGTAGTGTTTACATAGTCAACTACTATATTCTGTGTAACTCGATCTGTTTCTGCCTGAAAATTGATCAAGTCCTCCTTGAGCTGTTTTAGCTGCTGGGCGCTGCTTTTCCCGGGATTCATCTTCTTATTCTGTGTGTACATAATATCGTTACTGTCATGTGTCTGTTGAGATAGAGCTCTTTTCCTTCTGAGCGCGGGGGTGTGAAATTCGTATTCCTCGCTCTGAAGGAGTGAAGACTTCTTTTTCTTCCGGCCGTCATGTCTGACACGCCTCCCTATGGAGTCCATGGCATCCATGGACGTATGCTTGACCTTCTGCGATATTTGACTTAAGGTTAGGAATATGGGTTGAGAAAAACGTTTGTTAGCAATTTGGTTAAGATGTGATGCAGACCTCATATTCGGAGGGTAAGTTCTTGCTATCGTCTCTTTTAGTCTTTGACTTCTGGGGGTGTACATATGTTTTCTTCACCTTCTGCAATGTTGTCATCAAGTTAAGAATATGGTTGAAATAAACCCTTTCCTAGCAATATAGTTCAGACATGTGATGCTGACCTCAGATTGGGAGGGTAAGTTCTTGCTGTCACTCCTAAAACGCTTACCAAATGAGTCCACAGCGTCATCTCTGTCTGTTTTTCCTTTGTGGGGGTCCACAGGTGTTTTTTTTACCTTCTGTACAGATGGACAAGTTAGCACTAAGTATGGTTGACAAAAAACATTGTACCAAGATGGAATTCATACCTCAAATTCCCCAACAAGGTTCTTGCTGGGGTTGCTGTAGACACACTTTGGCACTTCATTTGTACTAGCAGCAACATTCTTTGAGGTTTTCTAGTTCGCACGTTAAAATGAAAAATGGTTAGCATACATTCTGACATGAAGACAGTTAGAAATTTTGTGACATACCTTGATATTATTATCAACTCTCTGACCCTCATTAAAGTCCTTCTGTCCTACTCCAAATCGATGATCCTATTAATGAAAAAATGTTAGTCATGCACTCATCTAGAAGGATGAATTACAACAAAAAAAGAACAAATGCATACATTGAATGCACAAATGAAGTCCTCCAAGCGCATGATGTTTTGCTTCTGGCGCCTTTCTACTCCGTCCAGTTTTGCGGAAATCTCCGAATATTGCTGACACACTATTGCTTTTATCTCTCCCACCTGGGCGAGTACGAGGCCTAGTTTCCCATCGACCTACAAGTTAAGATAAATTAGAACTGATTGTTTCATAAAAATATTTGTACAAACAAATAGTTTCAGCCTAAGAAACGAGTAGTGTCATTGTACAAGTTACATAGGACGTACCTCAAAAGTAGACTTTGTAGGTTGATGTGAAGCCTTCGGCACTGGCTTCCAAGGGCGCCTGAGGTCGTCTACCATCTGCAATTTTTTATATATTATGAGTCATTTTGCAAAAACTAAGCAGATGACAACTAGCAACAGTAAGCATATACCTGTCCTACTCCTATGTAGTTATGCGATATTATTTTGTCGACCTTTGCTGCCTTTTCTTCGTCCCAGTATTGTATCAATGGTTTATCTCGTTGAAGATAGGAAATGGTGCGATCAATATGGTCGACTTGGAATTTCTCATAGAACCAAGTCTGGGAGAGAATTAAAAAGAATACATAATTGACCAATTAAAGAATATCATAGGAAATAATGAGTTTGTACTACCTGCAGTAGTGGGAGATTTCCCTCCAAGTTCGCGGCACCGTTCACAAACTTCCTCACACTTGACATTAAGTGGTCAAGAGATAGTTTAGCATAATTTATGGAGTTTATAGTATGTATGTCGATAACAATTCCCAAATATTTGGGATCAACATAGGGTTGTGTCGTTGGGCAAACCAACTTGCCAATGGTGTACAAGACATAAGGCTTCACAAACCGTGGCCTCTCTTCGCCAATCATCTTCTTACGAAGACCTGAAAAGGTTGTTTGTCAAGTATTGTAATTATGAAATTTGTTCCATTATCAAACGAAAAAATAGTTCTGAAAATATCATATACCTTTCAAGGTCAGTTTATTATCTTCAGCATCCTTTAAATCAAGCCATAAGTCCTGCACTTTTTTGAACGGAGGAGGGACATAGTCCCTCCCCATGCTGGGCAGGCCTGTGATGTGTTCTACGTCTTGCAAGGTTATTCTCATAGGTACCATGTGTATCACAAACGCGGCAACTTGTGAATCATATGTGCTAGCAATCTTTTGGCACAAAACTCTCCTAACGTTCATTGCGGGAGTCTTCAGAGTTTCGCGAATTGTCGTTTGACTACCTATGACATATTGTTCCTGGGTTAGCGACTAGACAAACTCCGAGTACCCGTGCATTGATACAACCTGGGCACTGTCGTGGTTCTAAGTTTGACAGTAATGTAGGGGGGTAAGTATGGAGAGGCGAGATCTTAGCTATGGAGAAGTTGTAAGGACGCAAGGTTTAAGAGTTCAGGCCCTTCTCGGAAGAAGTAAAAACCCTACGTCTC
>NW_021298434.1:0-617 GCF_002162155.2 Triticum dicoccoides
TTTATAATTTTTCTAAAACTAATGGCACTAACAGAAAGTTTATAATTTTGCTAACCTAAAAGCAAACAGAATTAAAAATTAAAGCAAAAAACAAAAGAAAATAAGTAATGCAAAAAACAAATCAAAAAAATAGGAAAAAACTATTTTTATAGTAAAGTTAATCACAAAATAAAATAAATAAAGCAACAAAGAAAACAAAAAAAACTAAAAAAGTATTTTCAAATTTGAAAACTAATGGCATTAACAAAAAGTTTATAATTTTTCTAAAACTAAAAGCATAAAGAATTAAAAAATAAAGCAAAAAACAAAAGAAAATAAATAAAGCAACAAAAAAACAAAAAAATGCCACCTACTGGGCCACCACGGCCTGAATACGACTAGAAACCCTACCATGGGCCAGGATTCAGGCCCGCAGCAGGCCTAGAAGGCCCACAGGCATTGCAGTGACAGATTAGGCCCGAAAGCCTGCAGTTGAGAGGAGCTCGGGAGGGTGGGCGCGACAGCGCTTATAAACTACTCCCGAGCCCTCTCAACTAGCGAGGTGGGACTAAACTTTTGGGCGCAGGGCAGCACAAGGCCATTGGTCCCGGTTGGTGGCACCAACCGGGACTAAAGGG
>NW_021298435.1:0-959 GCF_002162155.2 Triticum dicoccoides
TGCCCTAAGGGCTGTATATATGGAGGAAGAGGGGGGAATTTCGTGGCCCTTGGTGGAGGGGTCCGAAATCAACCCTATCTCTTGTTTCCCCACACATACGGACTCTAAAAATAGCCTATACTTATGTATTTCGAAATTACATGGGCCTGGCCCAATAATAAGGTGACGCAGCACCTAAAATAGCCTCGGGACGAAATTTATGAAGTGGTATCTTGTATATTTCGTCCAAGGCTTCATGCACCCATTATGGTGGCTTCAAAGTCCTGAAATCATCACTTGTAACTCCGTTCTTGTTCCCCTTGCGCATGCCATCATCTCCATGCTTGTTCTTGCTCCAATGTTCACCCTTCTCCAAGCTAGGCCCTTCATTTGTAAGCAAAACAAATGTATCCAATTTAGGCAGCATCATATTCTCATGAACATTAGAATCATTACCAAGAAACGAAAGAACCTGGTAATTTAGTTGGCGTGCACGAGCTCTAGTAATTGGTCCAGTATGTATAGCAGCAGGGGCTGTGGGTGTAACAATTGTATTGATGTCCTCATCATCCTCCCCTTCTTGAAATGAAGTCGTCCTCGACGGAAGTTCATCTTCCTCTCCCAAATAAGGCTTCAAATCTGCAATGTTAAAAGTGGGACTAACCCCAAAATCTGCAGGCAGCTCAAGTTTATATGCATTATCATTTATTTTCTCTAACACCTTAAAGGGACCATCAGCACGTGGCATTAGCTTTGATTTGCGCAAATCAGGAAATCTATCCTTACGCAAATGTAACCAAACAAGATCTCCAGGTGCAAACACAACATGTTTTCTACCCTTATCTCCAGCAAGTTTATATTTAGCATTCATACGCTCAATGTTTTCCTTAGTTAACTCATGCATTTTTAAAATCAATTCAGCATGTTGTTTAGCATCAAAATTAACCTTCTCCGAAGATGGAAGAGGCAACAAATCAATA
>NW_021298436.1:0-1086 GCF_002162155.2 Triticum dicoccoides
GATGCATTTGCAAAATCCTTTCCCTCTGGTTTCGATGTTCCTTTATGCCAGCTCAATCACACTAATTGTTGAGTTGGGGTATTCTATTGCCTTGACATTATGTTGGAGTTACTATTATGGCCCTAGGTGTTTAGGGAGTCACCTAGTAATCTAGCAATGTTTTGTGATCCCAGTGTGATGATTCTGGCTTTTATCCTCGAAAGCATCCCGTGATGCCACTTAGTAGTAGGTATTCTACTCCTTGGGCTTTGAACCCGAGATTCACTCTACTTACTTCATGTTGATAGTGTTTGCTAGTTCCTTCAGGATATTAGTAACCTTTGCGATAGTCCTTGAAGTCCGTGGTATCTTCTTCTTCCAAATACCATGAACTACTTATGGCAGAAGTTCCTCGTTGAACTGAAATATCACAACAGGATTATTCTTGATGAGTTCTCCATTATATATTGTGGCTCTGCCAGTTCTACCTTTCTGCATGGGTTATCCGGAAGAAATATGTTGAACTTCGTTCGACATGCTAATCCATGCATCCACAACTCAGAAAATCATATGTTCTTTTGAGTCGTCCCTCTTTAGTTGTCTACTGACCTTCGTCTATCAATTGATAGTCAAGAGTATGCGTGCGTTCGTTTATCGATGCCTATTACTCTTGTGGTCCGTCAAGCCATTCTATCGCAGAATGACTAGGAGAAACAAACTCCAGTACCTCATCCATATCTAGGATTGGGTCAAAGCAATTGTATTCCGCAGATCAAAATGCCAATCCAGCTTCTGGTCTGTTCTACCTTGAAGTATTACCATCTTTATATCAGGAATATCATGGGAATTGCACACCATCTTATGAATTCTTGACGCAGTAATACTTCTGATCATCATTGATAATTTCTTGGTTTCCGTGTTATTGTAACCGGAATGCCGACAAATGAATCATGGCGTGTGAAATCAATACTGCTAGCAACTCCATTGCTTGGTAGTTAAATGGACGATAACCTCATTCTTAGCGTGTTGATTATTGAATTGTCACCCTAAGGTTGATTGTGCTACCTAGTCCTTATTTCTGGTGCACTCTCCGATCAGTGAGTTAGG
>NW_021298437.1:0-2092 GCF_002162155.2 Triticum dicoccoides
CACGAAGTTGCAATGGCTAACTTTTAACTAAACAAATCCCAAAGTCTAAACGATGCCCTAAGGGCTGTATATATGGAGGAAGAGGGGGGAATTTCGTGGCCCTTGGTGGAGGGGTCCGAAATCAACCCTATCTCTTGTTTCCCCACACATACGGACTCTAAAAATAGCCTATACTTATGTATTTCGAAATTACATGGGCCTGGCCCAATAATAAGGTGACGCAGCACCTAAAATAGCCTCGGGACGAAATTTATGAAGTGGCATCTTGTATATTTCGTCCAAGGCTTCATGCACCCATTATGGTGGCTTTAAAGTCCTGAAATCATCACTTGTAACTCCGTTCTTGTTCCCCTTGCGCATGCCATCATCTCCATGCTTGTTCTTGCTCCAATGTTCATCCTTCTCCAAGCTAGGCCCTTCATTTGTAAGCAAAACAAATGTATCCAATTTAGGCAGCATCATATTATCATGAACATTAGAATCATTACCAAGAAACGAAAGTACCTGGTAATTTAGTTGGCGTGCACGAGCTCTAGTAATTGGTCCAGTATGTATAGCAGCAGGGGCTGTGGGTGTAACAATTGTATTGATGTCCTCATGATACGCTTCCCTGGCAATCGCTTTACTCAATATTCGGAGTTACTTGACACCGCTGGTTGCCGATCACCGCCTGCTGCATGGTAAGAACTTGTAAGACATTGATATTTGCTTTACTGTGAGCGTTTTACCACCACATCCCAGTAGTTATAGGAACATTATTTTTGGGTTTTGTTTCTTGTTCTACTAATCATGACAGGATCCAGAGTCAATTCATGGGCTTTGTCGATCGCGGGAGACGTGCCACCACCTTTGCAAATACCACAACCGTCACGAGAGGTGCACGAACATCCAAATGCACATGATCAGGTTAATGTATCTATACCACCATTTAATGGCCGTTTTAAACATGCTTTATATATTGAATGGAGTTCGACATAAAAAATATATTTGCTTCCCATAATTTCAATGAACATAAAAAGGTTAAGGTTGCGGTTGGTTCTTTCACTGGTTATGCTTTGGTTTGGTGGAGTGAATATTGTCGGTTACACCCTGATTATATACCTACTGATAGAGGCGGGGTGTCCCGATCTTTCGATGAGATGGTAACTATCGATTTGGTGGAGACGACTTTGACGATCTGACTACAAACGTGCACGACGTTGCGCCTTAGCAATCGCTAAACCAACTCCGAGAGGTTATTGACCATGCTGGAGCACGATCAACCTGACCACGAAGGTCTATTCCTGCAAGCAATCGAAGAACGAGCAAGAATATGATAAAGCAATCTGAATATTGCGAATATATATGAAGTATTGATAATGGTGGGGATCCGGAAGCAGTCTTGGTCTGGTCGTTGGACACAAACGAAGTACACGAAGTTGCAATGGCTAACTTTTAACTAAACAAATCCCAAGGAAAAGCTACTAGATGGATCTACTTATATAGGAGCAAGGGGTGGCGGCCAAGGAGGTGGGAGGACGTCCCAAGGCAGCCTAAAACTAAATCTAGGTCGTACAAGGCCAATGGGCCCAAGTGGAGGTGATGTAACACCTTTGGACTTGTAGTTTGACTCAGATTCTGCTGCAGCATCAGATTGTTTCGTCCACAACTCAACGCTCCGGACGAATTTGAAAGGTGATTCCAATTGGGTTGGAAAGTGCACGAAATCTAGTTTCCAACAAAAAAAGAATCACCCAATTCGGAGTCCGTATGAAAAACTTGTGTGCGTTTTGAGTCAGGTATGTCTGTGCAGTCCGAATCTGAATCCAGAACGTGAGAGACTTGGACTCTATCTTCTCTTGGGCCAAAAGTGACGTGAGAGAACTTTTTGGACAGCAAATAAACATCTCTTTCTTCCTTATCTTCATATGTGGATTGTACAAATGTCCCATACACCTGCAATTAGACAAAACACAAAAGTGTGTGAAGTATTTTTGTTCTGGATAACATAAATAGATTATTGAATAGTTTGCACTAGAAATCACCTGACAAATATGCATATATGCAATATTTTTGGTCATATCCAAGGTAGTCATGTCCTCATCACCTACTA
>NW_021298438.1:0-6062 GCF_002162155.2 Triticum dicoccoides
TGGAAACCTTAGTATCCCTGATATAATTATTCTGCTCCACGGTTTATACAGTGATAACACTTTTAGTATGGGCGATATTATTGCCAAATGGTTAAGTCTGAACCATACCAAGGGCCCCATCTTTGGAGGCATCTAAGCTTCACGCCTAGCTGCACATTTTAACATACCTATTAGGCATTTTGAGAAGGAAGAAAAGGTGCTGCCTCGTGTTTCTTTAGATTATAAGAGCATGGTGGCACATGATTTTATTGTTAAGAATAGGGAAGGAGAGCTTAAATATCAATTGTTCTTTAACAAACATCATCCTGAGACTATTACCGTGCCTGATCCTTCTTTGTTTGATTTATCTGCAGGCCGGTACCTTGTTCCGTTGAAGGATATTCACGCCTACCGGAACCCTGCACCAGCTATGGAACCAGAGCCGGAACCACAAGTTGATCCTCCACGACAGTCTAATTACCAGTGGGATACGGAGATGATTGTCAGCCAGTGGCAATCGGAGTCTTCCTCTTCTTCTTCTCAGTACGACCCCAACTACTATTATGGTATCCGCCAGGCGAGCCGTGGCCATAGACCAACTTAGGCCAAAATCCTAAGCTTGGGGGAGTACGTATTTCCCACTGACATTACATTTATGTTCACACACTCATTGCTAGATGTCGGCGCTCATACTTTTTCATTGTATCATCCATGCTAGTTTATTTTCCTTTCTATGCTTTCTTCTTGTGTGTTTAATAAACCTTAAGAAAAACCAAAAAAATAGTTGTAACTTTTAATCAGTTTAATTTCCATGCTTGTAGTAGTAATTAAAAAGAAAACCCAAAAATATTTCATGTTCTTCTTTTGCTTGTAGGGAGCTTTCCCGTGTAAATAGTTTTATTTCTTTCTTTTTCTTTGGGGGGTCGATAGGAGAAGACCATAATTAAATTGTTGAAGTGGCTCTTATATGCATTATTGTTTATCTGACAAAAGAGCACATATTGTCTTGTCTTCTCCTATTTATTGAATGCTTGCAGATTTCAGCTTAGTCCAATGCATGTGCACTATTATTATTATTCACACCAGTCGTTCGTGCAAGTGAAAGGCAATTATGACGATATATGATGGACTGACTGAGATGAGAAAAGCTGGTATGAACTCGACCTCTTTTGTTTTTGTAAATATGATTAGTTCATCATTCCTGATTCAGCCTATTATGAATAAACATGTTTGCAATGACAACTAGAGATCATAGTTTCTTATGCCATGCTTGATTAGCTATGAGTTATAATGGTTTACCTTGCGTGCCAACATGCTATTAAAATGGTTATGATGTGGTATGATAGGGTGGTATCCTCCTCTGAATGATTTAAGTGACTTGACTTGCCACATGTTCACGCATGTAGTTGAATCAAAATCAACATAGTCTTCACGATATTTATGTTCATGGTGGATTATATCCTACTCATGCTTGCATTCGGTGTTGATTAATTTTAATGCATGTTCATGACTGTTGTCGCTCTCTAGTTGGTCGCTTCCCAGTCTTTTACTAGCCTTCACCTGTACTAAGCGGGAATACTGCTTGTGCATCCAATCCCTTAAACCCTAAAGTTATTCCACATGAGTCCACTATACCTACCTATATACGGTATCTACCTGCCGTTCCAAGTAAATTTGTATGTGCCAAACTCTAAACCTTCAAATAAATATCCTATTGTGTATGCTCGAATAGCTCATGTATCAGCTAGGGCTGCCTGTATCTTCCATGTTAGGCAGGTTATTCTCAAGAGGAGTGGACTCCGCTCCTCACTCACGAGATAAATGGCTGGTCACCGGGATGCCCAGTCCCATGCTTTATGCAAACTAAGTCAAAATAATTGTAAACAAAACTCCCCCTGGGACTCTTGTTAGTTGGAGGCACTCGTTGTTTCGAGCAAGCCATGGATTGATGCTTGTTGGTGGAAGGGGGAGTATAAACTTTACCATTCTGTTTGGGAACCGCCTATAATGTGTGTAGCATGGAAGATATTGCCATCTCTTGGTTATTATGTTTACAATGAAAGTATACCGCTCAAAATATTATTCACCTCTGTTTCAAAACCGAGCTCTGGCACCTCTACAAATCCCTGCTTCCCTCTGCGAAGGGCCTATCTATTTACTTTTATGTTGAGTCGTCATCCTCTTATTAAAAAGCACCAGTTGGAGAGCACCGCTGTCATTTGCATTCATTACTATTAGTTTACATTGAGTATGACTTGACTGGATCTCTTTTACCATGAATTACAATGTCTAGTCAGTCCTTGGTCTTTAAAGGTGCTCTGCATTTATGTTTTGCGGTCTCAGAAAGGCTAGTGAGATACCATCTTGTTATATCATATTATGATTGTTTTGAGAAAGTGTTGTCATCGGAGATTTATTATAATGGCTCGCTAGTTGATTATGCTATTGATATGAGTAAATTTGAGATCTATGCATTATTGTGAATGTGGTTAGTTATAATATTTGCTGAAAACTTGAATGCTGGCTTTACATATTTACAACAACAAGAGCAAACCGAGTTTGTAAAAGTTTTTCTTTATCACTTTCAGTTTGTCAACTGATTTGCTTGAGGAGAAGAAAAGGTTTAAGCTTGGGGGAGTTGATACATCTCCAATGTATCTGATTTTCCAAACACTTTTGCCCTTGTTTTGGACTCTAACTTGCATGATTTGAATGGAACTAACCCGGATTGATGTTGTTTTCAGCAGAATTACCATGGTGTTATTTATGTGCAGGAGCAAATGTTCTCGAAATGACCTGAAACTTCACGGAGGCACTTTTCAGAAAATAAGAAAAATACCTGCAAAAGATGAAGGCCAGGGGCCCACCACCTCTCCACAAGGGTGGGGGGGGCGCCTGCCCCCCTAGGGCGCGCCCCCCTACCTCGTGGGCCCCGGGTTGCCTCTCCGACTCCAACTCCAACTCTATATATTGAGTTTCGGGGAGAAAAAAATCAGAGAGAAGAAATCATCGCGTTTTACGATACGGAGCCGCCGCCAAGCCCTAAAACCTCTCGGGAGGGCTGATCTGGAGTCTGTTCGGGGCTCCGGAGAGGGGAATCCGTCGCCATCGTCATCATCAACCATCCTCCATCACTAATTTCATGATGCTCACCGCCGTGCGTGAGTAATTCCATCATAGGCTTGCTGGACGGTGATGGGTTGGATGGGATCTATCATGTAATCGAGTTAGTTTTGTTAGGGTTTGATCCCTAGTGTCCACTATGTTCTGAGATTGATGTTGCTATGACTTTACTATGCTTAATGCTTGTCACTAGGGCCCGAGTGCCATGATTTCAGATCTGAACCTATTATGTTTTCATCAATATATGAGTGTTCTTGATCCTATCTTGCAAGTCTATAGTCACCTATTATGTGTTATGATCCGTTAACCCCGAAGTGACAATAATCGGGATACTTACCGATGATGACCGTAGTTTGAGGAGTTCATGTATTCACTATGTGTTAATGCTTTGTTCCGGTTCTCTATTAAAAGGAGGCCTTAATATCCCTTAGTTTCTGTAAGGACCCCGCTGCCATGGGAGGGTAGGACAAAAGATGTCATGCAAGTTCTTTTCCATAAGCACGTATGACTATATTCGGAATACATGCCTACATTATATCAATGAACTGGAGCTAGTTCTGTATCACCCTAGGTTATGACTGTTACATGATGAACCGCATCCGGCATAATTCTCCATCATTGATCCATTGCCTACGAGGTTTCCATATATTGTTCTCCGCTTATTTACTTTTCCGTTGCTATTGCTATCATCACTACAAAATACCAAAAACATTACTTTTACTACTGTTAATTTTGCTACCGTCACCACTACTATCATATTACTTTGCTACTAAACACTTTGCTGCAGATATTAAGTTTCCAGGTGTGGTTGAATTGACAACTCAGCTACTAATACTTGAGAATATTCTTTGGCTCCCCTTGTGTCGAATCAATAAATTTGGGTTGAATACTCTACCCTCAAAAACTGTTGTGATCCCCTATACTTGTGGGTTATCAGTGTCGCATGGCGCAAATGAACTCGTTTCATATTACAGGATCACATGAGCATGTTCATTCAAAAATTACATCCTTGGCACACTCATCCGCCACTAGGCGGGAACCCTTCAGGACACTCTCATAATAATTCTCGGGGCAACGATGCTCCTTGCCCTCCGGTGGCCCCTCCTTCACCAGCTTCACGGCGTCCAGCTTCGCCCAGTGCACCTTCGCCCGGGAAAAAGCCCTGCGTGCACCCTCGATGCAGACGGACCACTTTATGACTTCAAGCCGTGGGCAGGCTTCCACAAGCCGCCTCACCAGACCGAAGTAGCTGCCGGACATGGGCTCAACAGGCCACATCCGGACTATAAGGCCCCTCATGGCCTGTTCGGCCGCCTTGTGAAGCTCGACCAACTGCTTCAGCTGGTCGCTCAAGGGCACGGGGTGTTCGGTCCTAGTATACTGAGACCAGAACAACTTCTCCTTCGAGCTCCCCTCCTCAGCTCGATAAAACTCTACGGCATCCAGTACACTGTGGGGAAGATCTGCAAACGCTCCTGGAGAGCTCCGAACTCGGGTAAGAAAAAGGAAAGTCTCCTTCACATGCTTGCTTTGCATAACGAATGCCTTACCCGCTGCTATATTCTTCACCGCGTTAATCTCCTGGAGGGCCTTGTGGGCTTCGGCCTTGGTGCTCCAGACGCTTTCAAGCGCTTGCGCGAGCTCGGACTCTCGCGTCTTAGAGTCAAGCTCCAAGGACTCGTGCTTTTTGGTGAGAGCCTCGAGCTCTTGCTGCACCTCGCCCACTCGGGCTTCTTGCTTCTCCCGTTCAATGCGCTCCTTGGCCGCTTTGTCCTCGGCTTCGGATAACGCCTTCCTCAGGGTCGCCACTTTGGTCGTGGCCCCTGGCAAACCCATGATGATCCTATTACTTTACACCCGAACTTCTTTTTAAATATATAGACAAAGGTATTGCTTACCTTTGTTCTCCTCGAGCTGCCTCTTGGTAAGGCCGAGCTCGGTCTCGGACCGCTCCAGGTCCTGCTTCAGTGCAGAGACCTCCGCAGTACGTGAGGCAGCGGCCAGCAGTGAAGCCTACACATACACATAGATACATTCTGATTAGACTCCTAAGTCATCATTTGGTCCTCTATTCAGATTTTCTTCTTGAACGCCGAACAGAGCATTAGGGGATACTATCTATGATGTGATATTTTCTAATATAGGTATATTTTGATTACTTACCTCAAAGCCTGTTAGGAGGCTGGCGCAAGCTTCGGTCAGCCTGTTTTTGGCGGACTGGACCTTCTCGACCACCGCACTCATGATAGTGTGGTGCTCTTCATCGATGGAAGCGCTGTGAAGCGCTTCTAGCAAGTTGTCCAGTGCCTCTGGATGGACAGAGGACACCGGCACGAATGGTTGGCCCCCCTTAACGGGGGACCGCCTGCCGGAGTCCGGAACCATCGAAGGTTCCGGCGCAGTGTTCGGCTGGGGGCCGAACTCAGAGCCCGTAGGAGCCTCGCTCCCTTGGTACCCAGGGTCCGGGAAGTCGCCTCGAGGCGCCCCCAGGACCACCTCCCCTTGGCTTGGTGCCTTTTGAGACAACACCTCGGCATTGTCCGTAGGGCGAGGGGTGGAAGCGGTCGGGAGAGAACCATTGTTCATATCCGACGAGTCCAAAGAGCCGCTCAATGAGGATACATCGAGATGAGCTCGGGACGGACTACATAATCATGTTCGGCATGAGGAGAGGTAGTGCAATAAAACATACCATGAAGCACTATGGTGTCCAGACACTTACGACTTCGCCAGGGGCTTGACCCTGGGTAGCCACTCGTCGCCGTCGTCGGCGTCCGTCATGGTGCAGTCCGGAGGGAGGGTCCTTCCCTTCTTGGACCCTTCGGCCTCCCAGAATGGGTCGGCCTTCCTTTTCTTGTCTCCCCCGGCTGGGGAGGGGGGACTTTTCTCCTCCTCCTCATTTCCGTGGGAGGAGTGCACGTCGGAGTCATCGGACGATGAGTCCGATATAACCTTGCGCC
>NW_021298439.1:0-1715 GCF_002162155.2 Triticum dicoccoides
TAGCGAACTTAGTGAATTTGGGCGCAGCCAAAGAGTGCATGCAGCATGCATATTGCGCTTGGAGGCGCCCACGAACATCGCCGTGGCCGGCGGGGACGTCGCCGCTTCCGACGGGAATGGAGCGCGCTGAGCTGGGTGGTGTACCTGACGTCGAGGAGCACGCCGGCGGCGATGTGGCGAGCAGCCATGGCGTATCACAAGTGGCGACTGTACTTTGACTGTTTGAGGCCGCTGGAGAGATTAGAGAAGGCTGTGCTATAAGATTCGTATCGCCAGGTGTCACATGCGGGAGAGGGTCTCACGATGGGTCCTGTACAACCCGGTCGTATAGAATTTTTTTTCAGAGTTAGGTATATCTGACGGGCGCGCCGTGACCGGCCGAAAATTGGGTCGGTCCGTCGGCGCCTATCAGTCGCCTAGTAGAAATCAACCCGGCTGGAATTGTGCCTTCCTATTGCAACAAACAAGATTTTACTCATACAGGGTTTAGATTGATCGGGTACTGTACCAACTTCAGGGATTTAGAGGTGAGGGTTTGTTCGCGTCGGCATCTAAAACCTCGGGGTTTTTCAGACTTTACCCTATCCGGCGATGTGAGTGGCCCTTTTATAGGCTCTGTAAAGATGCGTCGCAGGTGCGTCGGTTCTCACCGAGCGGACATGATGTTTGCAATCAACGCAGCCTTGGATCATTATCACTAGGAAAAAGTCTAAAATAAACCTTGAACTTGTAGACGAAAGCTAAATCAAACCCTAAATTTGAATTCCCGGAATTCAGCACACCAAACTCTTTGATCCCAGTCTATTTTCAACCTTAAGTGAGTTCCCAAACAGGGATTGTCGATGTGCCATGTTAAATCCCGGGATTGTTGGCTGAGAACTCGACTGGGCCGGCCCATTAGGCACGAAGCGAGTTTTTTTTTTCTTTCTCTTAACGCGTTATGTAAAAAGTATTTTTTCTCTTCCTTAAAGCGCGAAAAAAGCGTGATGTGACAAAAACTACTCGGGCAGAGTCGAACTTGGAACCTGGCCGAGTTGAGCTCATCCCGCTAGCCAGTAGTTACATACAACTAGCCAACATATTCAAATGTATCAGGATGAAACCGGCCTCTCTCTCTATATATATATATAAGCGCATGTGTGGCGTGTTCTCCTCATCACCACGTACATTATTGAGCGCAAAGCAAATTAGCCGAGGCGACGATGGCTAAATTACTTGTTCTCGTCGCCGTTGCGTGGGTGCTACTTTTGGCCCGCCATGGAACCAACACTGCCCAGGCACGTGCCTAACCAGCGGTCCTAATTAGCTTAACTTTGGGAGCACGTAGCTTGCTAATAATCTGCACATACGTTGAATTATCACATCAGATGAAAATCCCAAGCTCCAACGTCGGAGCGATCATGTTCTCTCCGAGATTACACGGTCAAGTTTCACCACTGGATGATGTTGAGTCTGGCTCCGTGACACAATATGTATGTATAATAGCATGTTGATTCATCGTAGATTGATCGATGGAGATATCACCAATTAGCACTACTAACTATTATGAGTGATAAAATAAGAGGCCCAGGACATGAGAGCGATCCGCTTAGTAAAAGAAGATCCAGAGGAAACACCCTCTCCCTCCCCCGCGTCGCTCCCGCGAGCGACGGGGCGAAACCCTAGCCGCCGCCGCCCCTACCTTCAACTCCTCCTCCTCTCCCCTCGCCGCCGCC
>NW_021298440.1:0-1170 GCF_002162155.2 Triticum dicoccoides
AACATGTATATCACATATACCTTTGTTCACCTTGCCATCCTTCTTATCCGCCAAATACTTGGGGCAGTTCCGCTTCCAGTGACCAGTCTGCTTGCAGTAGAAGCACTCAGTTTCAGGCTTAGGTCTAGACTTGGGTTTCTTCTCTTGAGCAGCAACTTGCTTGCCGTTCTTTTTGAAGTTCCCCTTTTTCTTCCCTTTGCCCTTTTTCTTGAAACTAGTGGTCTTGTTAACCATCAACACTTGATGCTCCTTCTTGATTTCTACCTCCGCAGCTTTTAGCATTGCGAAGAGCTCGGGAATAGTCTTGTTCATCCCTTGCATATTATAGTTCATCACGAAGCTCTTGTAGCTTGGTGGCAGTGATTGGAGAATTCTGTCAATGACGCAATCATCTGGAAGATTAACTCCCAATTGAATCAAGTGATTATTATACCCAGACATTTTGAGTATATGCTCACTAACAGAACTGTTCTCTTCCATCTTGCAGCTATAGAACTTATTGGGGACTTCATATCTCTCAATCCGGGCATTTGCTTGAAATATTAACTTCAACTCCTGGAACATCTCATATGCTCCATGACGTTCAAAACGTCGTTGAAGTCCCGATTCTAAGCCGTAAAGCATGGCACACTGAACTATCGAGTAGTCATCAGCTTTGCTCTGCCAGACGTTCATAACATCTGGCGTTGCTCCAGCAGCAGGCCTGGCACCTAGCGGTGCTTCCAGGACGTAATTCTTTTGTGCAGCAATGAGGATAATCCTCAAGTTACGGACCCAGTCCGTGTAATTGCTACCATCATCTTTCAACTTTGCTTTCTCAAGGAACGCATTAAAATTTAACGGAACAACAGCACGAGCCATCTATCTACAATCAACATAAACAAGCAAGATACTATCAGGGACTAAGTTCATGATAAATTTTAAGTTCAATTAATCATATTATTAAAGAACTCCCACTTAGATAGACATCCCTCTAATCCTCTAAGTGATCACGTGATCCAAATCAACTAAACCATGTCCGATCATCACGTGAGATGGAGTAGTTTCATCGGTGAACATCATTATGTTGATCATATCTACTATATGATTCACGCTCGACCTTTCGGTCTCCGTGTTCCGAGGCCATATCTGCATATGCTAGGCTCGTCAAGTTTAACCTGAGTATTCTGC
>NW_021298441.1:0-1480 GCF_002162155.2 Triticum dicoccoides
TAAACCATAGAGAAGTTGGAATACAGTAGGTTTAACACCAATATAAATAAAGAATGAGTTCATTACAGTACCTTGAAGTGGTGTTTTGTTTTCTTTCGCTAACGGAGCTTACGAGTTTTCTGTTAAGTTTTGTGTTGTGAAGTTTTCAAGTTTTGGGTAGATGGACTATGGAATAAGGAGTGGCAAGAGCCTAAGCTTGGGGATGCCCAAGGCACCCCAAGGTAATATTCAAGGACAACCAAGAACCTAAGCTTGGGGATGCCCCGGAAGGCATCCCCTCTTTCGTCTTCGTTCATCGGTAACTTTACTCGGAGCTATATTTTTATTCGCCACATGATATGTGTTTTTCTTGGAGCATCATTTTATTTTATTTTCTTTTGCTTGCTGTTTGAATAAAATACCAAGATCTGAAATTCTTAAATGTTAGAGAGTCTTCATATAGTTGCATGATTATTCGACTACTCATTGATCTTCACTTATATCTTTCGGAGTAGTTTGCCATTTGCTCTAGTGCTTCACTTATATCCTTTTAGAGCACGGTGGTGGTTTTATTTTATAGAAATAGATGAACTATCATGCTTCACTTATATTATTTTGAGAGTCCTAAACAGCATGGTAATTTTCTTTGGTTATGAAACTAGTCCTAATATGATGGGCATCCAAGAGGGGTATAATAAAAACTTTCATATAAAGTGCATTGAATACTATGAGAAGTTTGATACTTGATGATTGTTTTGAGATATGGAGATGGTGATATTAGAGTCGTGCTAGTTGAGTAGCTGTTAATTTGAGAAATGCTTGTGTTGAAGTTTGTGATGCCCGTAGCATGCACGTATGGTGAACCGTTATGTTAAGAAGTCGGAGCATGATGTATTTATTGATTGTCCTCCTTATGAGTGGCGGTCGGGGACGAGCGATGGTCTTTTCCTACCAATCTATCCCCTAGGAGCATGTGCATAGTACTTTGTTTTTATAACTAATATATTTTTGCAATAAGTATGTGAGTTCTTTATGAATAATGTTGAGTCCATGGATTATACGCACTCTCACCCTTCCACCATTGCTAGCCTCTCTAATACCGCGCACCTTTCGCCGATATCATAAACCCACCATATAACTTCCTCAAAACAGCCACCATATATCATAAACCTCTCCAATACCTACCTATCATGGCATTTCCATAGCCATTCCGAGATATATTGCCATGCAACTTTCCGTCGTTCTATTTATTATGACATGCTCCATCATTGTCATATTGCTTTGCATGATCATGTAGTTGACATTGTATTTGTGGCAAAGCCACCGTTCATAATTTTTTCATACATGTCACTCATGCATCATTGCTATCCCAGTACACCACCGGAGGCATTCATATAGAGTCATACTTTGTTCTAGTATTGAGTTGTAATCATTGAGTTGTAAATAAATAGAAGTGTGATGATCATCATTCATAGAGTATTGTCCCAAAAAAGAAAAAAAA
>NW_021298442.1:0-1480 GCF_002162155.2 Triticum dicoccoides
TAAACCATAGAGAAGTTGGAATACAGTAGGTTTAACACCAATATAAATAAAGAATGAGTTCATTACAGTACCTTGAAGTGGTGTTTTGTTTTCTTTCGCTAACGGAGCTTACGAGTTTTCTGTTAAGTTTTGTGTTGTGAAGTTTTCAAGTTTTGGGTAGATGGACTATGGAATAAGGAGTGGCAAGAGCCTAAGCTTGGGGATGCCCAAGGCACCCCAAGGTAATATTCAAGGACAACCAAGAACCTAAGCTTGGGGATGCCCCGGAAGGCATCCCCTCTTTCGTCTTCGTTCATCGGTAACTTTACTCGGAGCTATATTTTTATTCGCCACATGATATGTGTTTTTCTTGGAGCATCATTTTATTTTATTTTCTTTTGCTTGCTGTTTGAATAAAATACCAAGATCTGAAATTCTTAAATGTTAGAGAGTCTTCATATAGTTGCATGATTATTCGACTACTCATTGATCTTCACTTATATCTTTCGGAGTAGTTTGCCATTTGCTCTAGTGCTTCACTTATATCCTTTTAGAGCACGGTGGTGGTTTTATTTTATAGAAATAGATGAACTATCATGCTTCACTTATATTATTTTGAGAGTCCTAAACAGCATGGTAATTTTCTTTGGTTATGAAACTAGTCCTAATATGATGGGCATCCAAGAGGGGTATAATAAAAACTTTCATATAAAGTGCATTGAATACTATGAGAAGTTTGATACTTGATGATTGTTTTGAGATATGGAGATGGTGATATTAGAGTCGTGCTAGTTGAGTAGCTGTTAATTTGAGAAATGCTTGTGTTGAAGTTTGTGATGCCCGTAGCATGCACGTATGGTGAACCGTTATGTTAAGAAGTCGGAGCATGATGTATTTATTGATTGTCCTCCTTATGAGTGGCGGTCGGGGACGAGCGATGGTCTTTTCCTACCAATCTACCCCCTAGGAGCATGTGCATAGTACTTTGTTTTTATAACTAATATATTTTTGCAATAAGTATGTGAGTTCTTTACGAATAATGTTGAGTCCATGGATTATACGCACTCTCACCCTTCCACCATTGCTAGCCTCTCTAATACCGCGCACCTTTCGCCGATATCATAAACCCACCATATAACTTCCTCAAAACAGCCACCATATATCATAAACCTCTCCAATACCTACCTATCATGGCATTTCCATAGCCATTCCGAGATATATTGCCATGCAACTTTCCGTCGTTCTATTTATTATGACATGCTCCATCATTGTCATATTGCTTTGCATGATCATGTAGTTGACATTGTATTTGTGGCAAAGCCACCGTTCATAATTTTTTCATACATGTCACTCATGCATCATTGCTATCCCAGTACACCACCGGAGGCATTCATATAGAGTCATACTTTGTTCTAGTATTGAGTTGTAATCATTGAGTTGTAAATAAATAGAAGTGTGATGATCATCATTCATAGAGTATTGTCCCAAAAAAGAAAAAAAA
>NW_021298443.1:0-1169 GCF_002162155.2 Triticum dicoccoides
GACCGAGACGTTCTCCGGTCAATAACCAACAGCGGGATCTGGATACCCATGTTGGCTCCCACATGTTCCACGATGATCTCATCGGATGAACCACGATGTCAAGGACTCAATCGATCCCGTATACAATTCCCTTTGTCTAGCGGTATTTTACTTGCCCGAGATTCGATCGTTGGTATACCGATACCTTGTTCAATCTCGTTACCGGCAAGTCACTTTACTCGTTCCGTAACACATCATCCCGTGATCAACTCCTTGGTCACATTGCGCATATGATGATGTCCTACCGAGTGGGCCCAGAGATACCTCTCCGTTTACACGGAGTGACAAATCCCAGTCTCGATCCGCATAAAACAATAGATACTTTCGGAGATACCTATAGTGCACCTTTATAGTCACCCAGTTACGTTGTGACGTTTGATACACCCAAAGCACTCCTACGGTATCCAGGAGTTACATGATCTCATGGTCAAAGGAAGAGATACTTGACATTGGCAAAGCTCTAGCAAACGAACTACACGATCTTTGTGCTATGCTTAGGATTGGGTCTTGTCCATCACATCATTCTCCTAATGATGTGATCCCGTTATTAACGACATCCAATGTCCATAGCCAGGAAACCATGACTATCTGTTGATCACAACGAGCTAGTCAACTAGAGGCTCACTAGGGACATATTGTGGTCTATGTATTCACACGTGTATTACGATTTCCAGATAATACAGTTATAGCATGAATAAAAGACAATTATCATGAACAAGGAAATATAATAATAATACTTTTATTATTGCCTCTAGGGCATATTTCCAACAGTCTCCCACTTGCACTAGAGTCAATAATCTAGTTCACATCGCCATGTGATTAACACTCACAGGTCACATCGCCATGTGACTAATACCCAAGAGTTTACTAGAGTCAGTAGTCTAGTTCACATCACTATGTGACAAACACTCAATGAGTTTTATGTTTGATCATGTTGCTTGTGAGAGAGGTTTTAGTCAACGGGTCTGAACCTTTTAGATCCGTGTGTGCTTTACAAATCTCTATGTCATCTCCTAGATGCAGCTACCACGCTCTATTTGGAGCTATTCCAAATAACTGTTCTACTTGGAGCTATTCTAAATTATTGCTCCATTATATGTATCCGGTCTCTCTACTCAGAGCTATCCGGA
>NW_021298444.1:0-4414 GCF_002162155.2 Triticum dicoccoides
ACGGACTCTAAAAATAGCCTATACTTATGTATTTCGAAATTACATGGGCCTGGCCCAATAATAAGGTGACGCAGCACCTAAAATAGCCTCGGGACGAAATTTATGAAGTGGCATCTTGTATATTTCGTCCAAGGCTTCATGCACCCATTATGGTGGCTTCAAAGTCCTGAAATCATCACTTGTAACTCCGTTCTTGTTTCCCTTGCGCATGCCATCATCTCCATGCTTGTTCTTGCTCCAATGTTCATCCTTCTCCAAGCTAGGCCCTTCATTTGTAAGCAAAACAAATGTATCCAATTTAGGCAGCATCATATTCTCATGAACATTAGAATCATTACCAAGAAACGAAAGTACCTGGTAATTTAGTTGGCGTGCACGAGCTCTAGTAATTGGTCCAGTATGTATAGCAGCAGGGGCTGTGGGTGTAACAATTGTATTGATGTCCTCATCAGCCTAGAACACTAATGAGGTCACGGCGTAGCACAACTAGCATCAATGAAGGATACTAAGTAGCTCTTGACAGCAAGATCTAAGTGAAGATCACAACGGCAGCGAAAATAATGATGAAAAACAACTGCCAAGCAGGATATACAACAACTCTCTCTCCAACTTTCCTCTTGAAAAGTTTGAGACAATTTTCTGATAAATTCTTTCAAAGAATGCTACTAACTCAAGCTTTCCAATGCAAAAAGAATCACTCAACTCCGAGTTGATATGAGGAGTCAAAGAATTCTAAAACTGGCCTGAAAAATTGGAACAAGATGTGTTCACGAACTTTGAAGGGCAAAAAGACCTATTTAGAAGCCGATTTTTAGGTGTCAAATATTGAACATGCTTCTGCAACTATTTAGATGCGCCTCGTTGCTAGCTTCAATTTGAGTACTCACGGAGCCAAAACGGACTTCGTATGAGGAAGATACACCTGTTTTACTGAACAGTGCGCAAAACAGATTCCAATCCGAATTCAGGTACGAGATTGATTCTAGATAGATCCAATTTTTTTTCTTCTCTCTTTTTTTTTCTCACGCTTTTTTTTTCTTCTCTCTCTTTTTCTTTTTTTTTCCTTTTCTCTTTTTTTTCTCTATCTTCTTTTTTTTTTCAAGACAAACTAGATAAGATGCAGATTGGATCAGGCGAAGATGTGAATGACCTCAACTATGATTATGACAATGAACAGTGCGTAGCATGTGGTGGAAATTAATAGATGGGATGGTGGACAGCGGAAGGGATAATGATGCAGCGGCGGCGTGACTAATGTGAACAGAACTCGAAACTCTAAAGGAACTAGACGCTAAGACCAGCAACTGACACGACGATGCAACCGATAATTCAACTATGCAAGCAATGAATAGAAAATTGCAAAGGCTCAGACTGGCTTGGATAAAGGATGAACAGATCTAACTTTTTTTGTGTGGCTTTTTCTTGGACAATAGGTAAGAAAATAAATCTAATCTAGGAAAACTGGAAATTCTCACCGAGCAACCTGAAAACTGATACCGCTTGATAGAGGCGGGGTGTCCCGATCTTTCGATGAGATGATAACTATCGATTTGGTGGAGACGACTTTGACGATCCGACTACAAACGTGCAACGACGTTGTGCCTTAGCAATCGCTAAACCAACTCCGAGAGGTTATTGACCACGCCGGAGCACGATCAACCTGACCACGAAGGTCTATTCCTGCAAGCAATCGAAGAACAAGCAAGAATATGATAAAAGCAATCTGAATATCGCGAATATGTATGAAGTATTGATAATGGTGGGGATCCGAAAAGTGGTCTTGGTCTGGTCGTTGGACACAAACGAAGCACATGAAGTTGCAATGGCTAACTTTTAACTAAACAAATCCCAAGGAAAAGCTACTAGATGGTCTACTTATATAGGAGCAAGGGGTGGCGACCAAGGAGGTGGGAGGACGTCCCAAGGCAGCCTAAAACTAAATCTAGGTCGTACAAGGCCAATGGGCCCAAGTGGAGGTGATGTAACACCTTTGGACTTGTAGTTTGACTCGGATTCTGCTGCAGCATCAGATTGTTTCGTCCACAACTCAACGCTCCGGACGAATTTGAAGGTGATTCCAATTGGGTTGGAAAGTGCATGAAATCTAGTTTCCAACAAAAAAAGAATCACCCAATTTGGAGTCCGTATGAAAAACTTGTGTGTGTTTTGAGTCAGGTATGTCTGTGCAGTCCGAATCTGAATCCAGAACGTGAGAGACTTGGACTCTATCTTCTCTTGGGCCAAAAGTGACGTGAGAGAACTTTTTGGACAGCAAATAAACATCTCTTTCTTCCTTATCTTCATATGTGGATTGTACAAATGTCCCATACACCTACAATTAGACAAAACACAAAAGTGTGTGAAGTATTTTTGTTCTGGATAACACAAATAGATTATTGAATAGTTTGCACTAGAAATCAACTGACAAATATGCATATATGCAATATTTTTGGTCATATCCAAGGTAGTCATGTCCTCATCAGATCGTCAAGGTCGACTCCCACAGAAAACGATAGCCACCATCTCATCGAAACATCAGGACACCTTAGCCTCTATCAAGTGGTATCAGATTTCCAGGTTGCTCGGTGAGATTTTACAGTTTTTCGTAGATTAGATCGAGTCTGTTCTTCATACCTACAGTCCACGAAAAAGCCAGAAAAAAATTAGGGTTAGTCCATCATATCCGAACCAATCTGAGCCTTTGCATAATCTTTTTAGGGTTTTTCCTTTGTTGAATTTGCGGTTGCATCATCGTGTCAAGTTGCTGGTCTTAGGGTCTAGTCTTTTAGAGTTTTGAGTTCTGGTCATAAGTTGTCACGCCGCCGCCGCACCATCATCATCGCCCATCTACCACTTTTGCTTATCCGCCACCGCTCTGAATCCATATCCATATACCACCACCAATCCGTATCCATATACCACCACCAATCTGTATCCATATACCACCACCGCTACCATATACCACCACCGCTGCCATATACCACAACCATATATCCACCACCAATCCGAGTTCTTCTCATATTAGGTTTGTTCTTGAGATCAATCTAAATTCCGTTTCGTGTTTCCTTGCCCGCGTAGGTCTCGGAAAAAAAAAGAGTCTGGAGACCCCCGGGCAGTTTTTAGGCCAAAAATTTCACGGGCAAATTTTTTTCCCTATCCTATTTTTAGGCTTTTCTGAGTCTTTTGAGCCACGTGCCATCATAGTGATTTTTTGTCGCACTTTTTCGTTGTCGCTGCCCTGATTTCCGAAAAAAAAGTGAAAAAAAATTTCGTGCCCATCCTATCAGTTTGACGAGGGAAGAGTTTTGAGACACTCGCCATTATAGTGATTTTTTGCAAAAAAAAAAAGGAGCGCAAAAAAAAGGAGCGCAAAAAAAAGAGGAGCGCAAAAAAAGAAAAAGAAAAAAAGAGCGAAAAAAAAAGAGTTCCAGAGTGTGCTTTTCCCTTATTTACGTGCAGCGCCATGATTTTGTTAGTGTTCTAGGCTCGCGTCTCTAGCACGGTCTAGCCTAGGACCAGCACAGTACCGTCGTTGAGCGTTTATTCAACTTTGCATCTCTGAATTGATTATTGCTGACCCTTTTTGCTACCATACTATAAGCCTTCCCAGCTCCACATACATCTACGTCGTGCGTTTGACTCTCCCTGGCAATCGCTCTATCCACGCTTTTGAGAAGTTTTGACTACAACGGTTGCCGATCACCGCCTGCTGCTGGGTAAGAACTGGTAAGAATTTGAGATTTGCTTGACGGATTTGTGACACCCGCCACCACCACCACTTGTTAGTAGTCTGTAGGATCATATTCTTGTGTGTTTCTATTGCTGCTAACCATGCCAGGATCACAAGCTGACGAGACTGACTGGGAGAACTTGACGAACAAGGAGCTTCATGAGTGGACAGGTGCACGATGTGATAAACAGATTTGAAGAGGCCATGGATAAGATAGATGGCATGGAGAAGACGTTTGAAACAAAGCTCGATAACAAGTTTGCTGAATTGCTTTCGCGTTTTCCACCACCACCACCGGCTGCTCCTGCCGCACCTCTGCAACTACAGCAACAACATCGACTACCTCCACGTCGGGAAACAGCCCTCCGCCGAGCGAGTCGTGTCCCTCTTCAGTCGGGCCAAACTGCTGGTGCTGCTGTTGATACTTCTGTGGCTCCTACTGCTGATGTGGAGGAGGATGATTATGTGGGAGATTATGAGGATGAGATTGATCAAAATCGGAACTACGTGCCACCACTAGCACAGCAACCACCAGGTCGTCCACATGCAAATAATGGCAATGGTAGGGCTCACCCTCAGGTACGAGATCATGACCATCTCCCTAAACTAAAATTGAATATTCCACCATTTGAGGGTAGATATGTTCCTGATATATATCTTACTTGGGAGTTAGAAACTGGACAA
>NW_021298445.1:0-1132 GCF_002162155.2 Triticum dicoccoides
GATCTCGTGGTAGATCAACTCTTGTAATACCCATATCATCAATATCAATCAAGCAGGAGTAGGGTTTTACCTCCATCGAGAGGGCCCGAACCTAGGTAAAAACATTGTGTCCCTTGTCTCCTGTTACCATCCGCCTAGACGCACAGTTCAGGACCCCCTACCCGAGATCCGCCGGTTTTGACACCGACAGGCAGTATGGCAGAGTGATTGCTTTGGAGACAGCTAAACTCATCTGGGATAGGCTGTCCAAGGTCAATGAAGGAGTCTCAACACAGCGTGACTCTCGAGTTGACGTTCTTCGCAATCTCTTCAACCGCTTCAAAAGACTCGACAATGAAAATGTTCAGCAAACCTTCGATCGCCTCACTGACATCTCAAATGAGCTTCAAGCACTTGGTGCCACTGACATCATTGACCATGAGGTGGTGAAGAAATTGCTGAGATCGCTTGATTCCTCATTTGATACCCTTGCACTGATGATACAAGAACGTGGAGACTACAAGTCACTTGATCCCGCTGATATCCTCGAGAGGCTAAACACTCATGAGTTCCAGCTTGCTGAGAAGAGAGATCTCTATGGTCTGAGCTATGGAAGATCACGCGCCCTGGAGGCCAAGGCAGTGTCTGAATCTGAAGGTGAAGATTCTGGTAGCAGCCTTGGTGATCCTGAAGAACTGAGCCAGGAGCTAGCGTTGCTCGTGAAGAAATTGTAGAAGTTCTCAAGGTGTGGTCACTTTGGAAAATCCTCAAGAAGTGATGATTCCTCATCCCATGACTACAAGAAGAGGCTATGCCACAAATGCAAGAAACTTGGTCACTACATTCAAGATTATCCTCAGTGGGAAAAGGAATCAAAGAAGAAGAAATACAAGGATTACAGTTCTGATGACTCAAAGAAGAAGAAGAAATGTTCAAAGTCTTCATCATCGAAATCCTCAAAGTCTTCATCTCAGAAGAAGAGAAGCTCTAAGAAGGCTCAGGCATTCATTGGCGAGGAAATGGACTCTGAAGCTGAATTTGAGGAACATGAGGAAGAGGAGGCATCTGAGGAGTCAGAATCTGGTGTGCCAGCCTAGCCCTCACTACTGCATTCATTAGCAAGTCCATCTTCAACTCTAAACACTAAAAAAAA
>NW_021298446.1:0-1858 GCF_002162155.2 Triticum dicoccoides
GGTTGCACTGAGGGGGCTTCTACCAGAAAACGTTCGATTAGCCATTGAGAAGCTATGTGCATTCCTCAATGCAATCTCTCAGAAGGTAATCGGTCCAGAAATCATACCAAGGTTAGAGAATGATTTGGTGCAGTGTCTTGTCAGTTTCGAGTTGGTGTTCCCACCATCCTTCTTCAACATCATGACGCACGTCCTAGTTCACCTATGCGAAGAGATTAACGTTTTGGGTCCTGTATTTCTACACAATATGTTCCCCTTTAAGAGGTTCATGAGAGTCTTAAATAAATATGTTCATAACCATGCTAGGCCAGAAGGAAGCATCTCCAAGGGCCATGAAAATGAGGAGGTCATTGAGTTTTGTATTGACTTTATTCCTGACCTTAAGCCGATTGCTGTTCCTGAATCGCGGCATAAGGGCAGACTGGATGGAAAAGGCACGCTAGAAGGGGAACAAATAATATGTATGGACGGACATTCTCTCATTGAAGCACACTACACAGTTCTACAGAATTCCACCTTGGTGGCTCCGTATATGGATGAACACAAGAATTTGCTACGCTCCAAACACCCGGAGCGGTCTGATGACTGGATTACACGTGAACAAACCAGGAGTTTTGCCAGCTGGTTGCAGACACGTACCATGCATGACGCCTCTATTGAAGATGACCTGTACTTGCCGTCCCAGTTACCATCTTTGAATATAATGACTTTCAAAGGGTACGAGATAAATGGTAATACATTTTACATGATCGCCCAAGATAAAAAGAGCACCAACCAAAACAGTGGTGTCCGCTTTGATGCAGAAACCAAGACGGGAAAGAAAACATATTATGGTTATATACAGGACATATGGGAACTTTGACTATCGACGTGGTTTGAAGGTCCCTTTGTTTCGGTGCAAATGGGTCAATATGACACGAGGCGGGGTAACGGAAGACCCGCAGTACGGAATGACAACAGTGGATCTCAACAATTTTGCGTATATATGCAGATGAACCATTCGTTCTAGACAATTATGTGGCACAGGTTTTCTATGTGAAGGACATGTCTACCAAGCCGAGAAAAAGAAAAGATAAGGAAGCGAATGCATCGTACGATGAGCCAAAGCGGCACATAGTTCTTTCTGGGAAGAGAAACATCGTGGGAGTGGATGACAAGACAGACATGTCAGGAGATTATGAAAAGTTTGATGAAATTGCTTCATTCACAGTGAATATTGACCCAAGCATCCAGTTAAATGATGAAGATTTTCCATGGCTACAGCGCAAAGGGACACACACGAAGAAAAAGTTTCACACCCAAAGATATGTGATGTGATCGGCTTCACTATCATCACTTTCTTCTGTGTTTCACACCCAGGAGGGAATCTCTGTAATAGTTAGGGTAGCTAGTTATGTGTTTTGGCATTTGAAACGCGAATAAATTTTATGTGCAAGCAAATTCTTTCATGCATTTACTGATTTTTCAGCTAAATGATCCTGAAATTGAAAAGCATTTCAAATGAACTCAGAAAAGGTTGAAAGTTGGCATGGTATCATAATTTCACCCACATAGCATGTGCAAAAAAGTAGAGAGGGTTTCCGCAAAAAGTAGATGCACTTCATGTACAAAATGGACAATCTCTTTCGAAGTAGCAGGGTTTCGGACGAAAACTCATCCGTTACAAAGGTATTTCATTTTTTAAATAACCTAAGCATTACCAAATTTAATATAATGATAAAAAACACTAATATTAAATATAAGAAGAAAGAATCATTAAAAAATCTATTTTTAAAGATAAGTTATTCACAAATTAGTGATTCACACAAATTTCAAATAATTCAAAATTTAAACTATTCAAATTTGTAAACTACCGGTA
>NW_021298447.1:0-1315 GCF_002162155.2 Triticum dicoccoides
ATAATTGCCGTATTACAAGTTTGTTATTTTTCTTGGGAACATGGCACATATAATGACACAATGCGAAGGTTTCCCAATTTTTTGATTTTGTTTGAATTTTTTATGCCCGTTTCAAAATGCGGTCAAAACGGCGGGCTTGACCATTCCTAGCTAGTGGTTGAATCTTGAAAATCTTTTGGTGTTTCTCTGATTAAATAGATACTTATGTACCTAGAAATGATTTTTGTAAAAATAAATAGCAAACTGTGAGGCAGCTGCAGTTCAAATTTGACCCGCTTCCAGCTGAATGGGCGGAAATTTGTCTCTTTCACGAGAGGTGGATCAAAACTTTTTACACCCAACCATTTTGTCAATTGTGCATTAAATATGTCCTAGTATTTTAGAAAATTGATTTGGTCCAATTTTGCAACAATTATTTGGTAGTTCCTTCACAAAAAAACCTCCTTTCGGGCACTCGGAAGATGAAAAATGTTTTTTTCGTCCAAAGAAAATGAATACTTCCTTAGGCAACATTGTTTGCCATTCCAATATGCACCCTTGTGCACAATATGAGATCATTTGAAAAAACTATGCCACGAATGTGGCCATAAGATTGATCATTTGGCTTGAAAGCCATGAATCTTCAGAGATGATAGCTCATTTCTGAGAACACTTTTTTAAAATAATTGCCGTATTACAAGTTTGTTATTTTTATTGGGAACTTGGCCACATATAATGACACAATGCGAAGGTTTCCCAATTTTTTGATTTTGTTTGAATTTTTTATCCCGTTTCAAAATGCGGTCAAAACGGCGGGCTTGACCGTTCCTAGCTAGTGGTTGAATCTTGGAAAACGTTTGGTGTTTCTCTGATTAAATAGATACTTATGTACCTAGAAATGATTTTTGTAAAAAATAAATAGCAAACTATGAGGCAGCTGAAGTTCAAATTTGACCCGCTTCCAACTGAATTGGCAGAAATTTGTCTTTTTCACGAGAGGTGGATCAAAACTTTTTACACCCAACCATTTTGTCAATTGTGCATTAAATATGTCCTAGTATTTTAGAAAATTGATTTGGTCCAATTTTGCAACAATTATTTGGTAGTTCCTTCACAAAAAAACCTCCTTCGGGCACTCGGAAAATGAAAAATGATTTTTTCGTCCAAAGAAAATGAAAACTTCCTTAGGCAACATTGTTTGCCATTCCAATATGCACCCTTGTGCACAATATGAGATCATTTGAACAAACTATGCCACGAATGTGGCCATAAGATTGATCATTTGGCTTGAAAGCCATGAATCTTCAGAGATGATAGCTCATTTCTAAGAACACTT
>NW_021298448.1:0-3418 GCF_002162155.2 Triticum dicoccoides
CGGACTTCTTTTGTGTTCAGTATGCAGCATTCAAAGCGACATCATCAATTTCCAACATGTTCTGACTGTTGGGGAACGTAGCAGAATTTTAAAATTTTCTACGCATCACCAAGATCAATCTATGGAGTCATCTAGCAACGAGGGAGTGTTGAGTGCATCTACATACCCTTGTAGATCGCGCGCGCGGAAGCGTTCAAGAGAACGGGGTTGATGGAGTCGTACTCGTGGTGATCCAAATCACCGATGACCAAGTGCCGAACGGATAGCACCTCCGCGTTCAACACACATACGAACGTCTTCTCCTTCTTGATCCAGCAAGGGGGAAGGAGAGGTTGATGAAGATCCAACAGCACGACGGCGTGGTGGTGGATGCAGCAAAATCCCGGCAGGGCTTCGCCAAGCGCAAGCGGGGAGGAGACGTGTTACGGAGGGAGAGGGAGGCGCCAAGAGCAAGGGGGTTGTGGCTGCCCTCTCTCCTCCCTCTTTATATATAGGGGCCTTGGGGGGGCGCCGGCCCTAGGAGATGGATCTCCAAGGGGCGGCGGCCAAGGGGTGGCTTCCCCCCCAAGCCAAGTGGGGGGCGCCCCCACCCCTAGGGTTTCCCAACCCTAGGCGCAGGGGAGGCCCAAGGGGGGCGCACCATCCCACCAGGGGCTGGTTCCTCCTCCCACTTCAGCCCATGGGGCCCTCCGGGATAGGTGGCCCCACCCGATGGACCCCCGGGACCCTTCCGGTGGTCCCGGTACAATACCGGCGACCCCCGAAACCTTCCCGATGGCCGAAACTGGACTTCCTATATATAAATATTTACCTCCAGACCATTCCGAAACTGTTGGCTCTGTTTATCATACTGAACCTGGCGCAACTTTTCACTGCCGGCCGATTCCAGAAGGATATGCTAGGGTGATGATGGATGAAATAACGGAGGGATTTGAGGACCTCCAGCTTGACCACCCTACCGGTGAAGGGGAGACTAGGCTGGGGTCTGCTCTGAAGACTCCATGCCTATGGCGGAAGGAGCTCATCAACCTTCCGAACTGGACGCCTCCGCCTCCTCCTCCTCCTCCGGCAAGTCAGGGCACTCCGCCTCCTCCACCACCTCCTCCTCTGGCGAGTCAGGGCACTCCGCCTCCTCCACCGCCTCCTCCTCCGGCGAGTGACGATCAGGGCACTCGACCGGCTCCTTCTCCAGCGCGTGGCGGCACTCCGCCTCCTTCTCCGCCTGCGCCAACGCGCCCGAGCAGCCAGCCTCCTCCTTCTCCGCCTCGTCAGCAAGGGCGGAAGAGACCTACCGCCGCTCCGGCTGCTCCGGCGTGTCGTAGTCCTTCTCCTCCGCCTCGTAAGCAAGTAAAGAAGACAACCCCTCTGTCTGCTCTGCCGGTGTCTAGCAGTACAGCCAGAGGCAGGAGGAAATACAGATTTGGTCCTTCTCTGAAGACTCCAGAGAAGTTACCATACGAGAGGACCCCGGAGGAGAACGCCGAGATCGCACGAGAAGAAGTGAGGAACTACATTGAAGGGGTGAAAGCAAAGAAACATCCACCTCCGGAGGAGAAGGTAGATCCGGTGAAAGCGAAGCGCACTCTGGCTGCCCTGACAAAACCACCCAAGTCTCCGCCGAAAGGAAACTATGAGCGCATTATTGGAAAGGAATTTGCCAAAACGGAGCGGTCGAGAAGTACTGTCAGTGATCAAAGGCTGAAAGAACGACGAGCTGGGAAACAAATTGCCCAGCTAGGCGAACAAGCGAAGCAATCGTGCCCCCCGCTCAAGGTGCCTAGCGACAACGTCGCTAATGATCCGAGGATGGTGCCCGGTTATAGCAATCTTGGCGATTACCTGCGCGACGATGTACATTATGATTTCATGGAGGTGCAGATACAAAGATACGAGTACGGGAAGCCTCTCGTCAAAGATGAAAGATCTCTATCAACTATGATGCGAAGATTGCATGATTGGTACTTGAAAATCTGCAGAGACTCTGGGGGAAGGAGTACTTTGTATGTGAAAGTTAAAAAGGAGCGTGACCTCGTTGGAATTGAACTGTTGCCTATTCCATTCGAGGAGTTCTTTCAGTTTTTCAATCAATTGGCCCTCGATAAAACAACGGTCGCCTGCTACTGTCTGTAAGTAGTACTACTTCTGTCATTAAGTCTATCTATATAGCTCAGCTCTTTCATTGCATGTATTTATAATCATTCTCAATATTATGCAGATTGAAGATCGCCGAATTGAAGAAAAGACAAGTCGGTGATATTGGGTTCATTAACACATATCTCATAGATGCAACTTAGGTTAAATTTCATGCCGCAGATACCGAGGCCAACTTCCTACGATCGTTGGTAATAAATGAAAACAAAGATATACTCTTTCCTTACAACTTCAAGTGAGTGTTACTGTCTTGTGCGTATTTGGTTTCCCTTATATATTAGTCAAGGTTATAGTAATGTAATTGATGAGTTATGCATGCATGTGCAGTTACCACTATATTCTCCTAGAGATTAAGCTTGAGCAGGGACTAGTAACCGTCTTAGACTCAAGACGAAAAGATCCCCAGGACTATGCAGACATGACTCAAATGCTCGAGAAGTAAGTTAAATCGATCATTATCCACTATATCAGCAACTTTATTCATTTCCTGATATATCAAGTAATTGTTTTCTTTGTCTCGCAGGGTTTGGAAAAAATTCTCCAAAAAAGCTTCAGGACTCCTGAAGAAGCTGCAATTTAGACACCCGAAAGTAAGTACTATAGTAGCATGTTTCGTGCATCTCCTATTGATTCAAGCGCTAGTTTCATCAATACCATTTGGCATTCTTGCTTATCAGTTTGATTGACCTCTATTTCTTGTAAAGTGGTTGTGGCAGGAACAAGGGAATGATTTCTGTGGATACTACGTTTGCGAGTCCATCCGCCACACGACCTATGAGCGGGGCTACACTGACGAACAATATGAAGTACGTAAATAACAACATTCACAATTTTATTTTATTACCATCATTTGTGTTGAGTTTCATTCATTCATATATATATGTATTGACCCCCTTCTTCAAATTAGATGTTTCGGAAGCGGGATGAACTCCTAGCACCAGCTCGCATGCGAGCAATTCAAGAGGAATTGGCGGCATTCTTTCTTGACCACATGATCGCTGAAGATGGAGAATACTATATGGACCATGAGTCCGTATGATTATATTTGTAAGAGATAATTGTTGTATATATGTAGCCGGTAGTGTCGGATAGATATACGAGAACTTGTTGTTCAACCAATCTCTCGGAGAAGGAGAGGTGGTCGATATCACTTCTCTCTGTATGCATATATGTTCATGACGATCTTCTGTTTCCTTCATTTGCTTACGAGCTAGCTAGCGTGTCTAGTCCTCTCTATATGTATGTATAGTACGTAGCGTCGACCAAG
>NW_021298449.1:0-1709 GCF_002162155.2 Triticum dicoccoides
TCCCGAAGTCCGACCTTTACTTGATGTTCTAGTTAGCAAACCATATCTATGAATGGGTTACACTAGCACATCAAGGAGAACATTAGAAGCGGAGTGCTAAATGTCTCTCGGTCGATCATCCAGATTTTGTTTCCTTGGCCTCGCTAGGGTGAAATCTGAGTTGATGTTATCTTCCTATGCATCTGCATCGTCCATCGTTGTTCATCATGGTGGTATGTTGTGTTGCCAGGATCCTTGACACGGATGTTGGTAAAACCTTGATGAATATGGAAATGCTCAAGTTCTTGAGAGCACGCACAAGCGCTAGGTGTTATCATCGGCACTAACTGGGTTTGCTCTCAGTTTCCTCGGCAATGCTATGATCTTTTCAAACAGTGAATTCACTCTCTGTTGTTGGGTTTTTCCCCAGTTACCAGAGTCATTCCCAGCATTTGCATTTTGTTCCTAGCTTGCACCGCCAATGTGATATTCTACCATGGGTCTCTTCCATCTCCGGTGATAAGCAAATTCATCCATTACGTTGTCTTCAACAAGGTAATCCACATCATCCAAGTCCGAGTATGCCATTCTACCGACCCCCGCCAATCGATTGCTGTGATTTGCCTTCGGCTGATATAGAGAGTCTCAATGATCTCTATATCAAAGGTAATTCTTTTTGCCACTTAAGATAATAATCTACGAATCACCCTTCTCCAGGATGTTTCGTCGTGGTATCATGACAATTCAACTCCTCGCTACGTTGACAACCGATCGCCACATTCTTAAGTGTGGAATTATTGTCCACCTAGTGAACCTTCGTCATCCATTTCTTTCCACCCCTCTTGATGTGTATCTCGTGTCTCAACCCGAGAGATGGTTCTAAGTCTCATTCCGTGAGTTAATCCTGAGTTGTTCGACCTTCGAGAAGACCGATCCTTCTAGAGTTTTCCTTTCCTCTTCTTGTCATGATTAGCTGAAGTTCTCAGAGCAAGACGACAAGACAAGGATGGTGTTCAAATCAACGTTCATTTGAAGTGCAACCTGGATCGTGAAGATTGTACTAGTTTGCGTTTTTCCTTCATCTTACCCTACGCCTGAATCTCGAGACGAGATTCTTGTTTAGTGGGGGTGAGTTGTCACATCCCTAGCCTCTGGTAATGCACTAGGCTAGACCTCATGTGTGCATCATGTTTAAATTCTGAAATTTGAACTGAGGGAATTTTGGAAGCCTCAAAAACTTAAATAAAAGAGGGGCAAAAACCCTAGAAATCTCATTTATTGTTCCAAAATGCTCTTCTTAAATGTTTGATAATTTTTGGCAAGGGTTCTGGTCCCAACCAAAATATTGAACATTTTTAAGGATTTATTTTTGGGACTTTGGATTTAATTCATTAGCTATTTGAATTTGAGTTATATTCATATAATTAGAATATAATTTCAAATACCCCTGAAATATTTTATGAGCTTTTGGAAAAGTCCATCTAGCCAAATAAAATTATTCAGAGGAGTTTTTGGCATTGTTTGAATTTGTTTAAAATTCAAAAACAATGGCAAAAGATATTAAATAAAACAAAACAGAAGAAAAAAATAAAACAGAGCAGAAGGACTTACCTGGCGCCACTTACCTGGCCCAACTCCAGCTGGCGGCCCAGCCCGCCACCGCTATCCCCCCCTGTCGCCTTCCTCCTCTGCCAGGAGGACGGGCACGCGCCCGGCGCGCGCGGCCACGC
>NW_021298450.1:0-1507 GCF_002162155.2 Triticum dicoccoides
CTCTTGAGAGCTCATGATTGGGGCATAAATATAACATTGACTTAAGCCTCCCCCAAGCTTGAGCGATGCTTTCTCCTTCGCGAGGCCAAGAATTATATATATAATTACGATCACGATGAACAAGATGCATAGCATAAAACTTCTGGTGAAATTACAATTTCAATCGGTTGTAGTTCCATGATACCATATCATCACATAGCCTATACAATGTCAATGCCTCTCCCGTCAAAGATAAAGGGAAGACCTATTCTTGATAACATCATCGGGCATACATGCAAGCTTAAATAATCCACAAACTTCATCCACATAGATTAGGTGTAAATCGGGATGCAATGTTCCATCTCCTATAAATGATTAGCTAGCAGTTTCTCTATCATACCCGAAGGAATTTCAAAGTAAACATTTCCAATAGGTTCAGTAGGTTCAGGAGAAACTCTTTGCTCTACTGGTCAGGGTGAAGATACCCCGAACAAGCCCCTCAAAGGATTATGTTCCATAGTAACAAGTGATAGTAAATTTCAGCACACTATATTAAGTTTTCCTTACCAAAGGCGCTTCACTCCCTAGAAACGGCGCCAGAAAAGAGTCTTGATGACCCACAAGTGTAGGAGATCTATCGTAGTCCTTTCAATAAGTAAGTGTGTTGAACCCAATGAGGAGCAGAAGGAAATGACAAGCGGTTTTCAGTAAGGTATTCTCTGCAAGCACTGAAATTATCGGTAACAGATAGTTTTGTGATAAGGTAATTCGTAACGGGTAACAAGTAACAAAAGTACATAAGGTGCAGCAAGGTCGCCCAATCCTTTTTGTATAAAAGGACAAGCCTGGACAAGTTCTTATATGAAGGAAAACGCTCCCGAGGACACATGGGAATTATCGTCAAACTAGTTTTCATCACGCTCATATGATTTGCGTTCATTACTTTGATAATTTGATATGTGGGTGGACCGGTGCTTGGGTAATGCCCTTTCTTGGACAAGCATACCACTTATGATTAACCCCTGTTGCAAGCATCCGCAACTACAAAAGAAGTATTAAGGTAAACCTACCATAGCATGAAACATATGGATCCAAATCAGCCCCTTACGAAGCAACGCATAAACTAGGGTTTAAGCTTCTGTCACTCTAGCAACCCATCATCTACTTATTACTTCCCAATGCCTTCCTCTAGGCCCAAATAATGGTGAAGTGTCATGTAGTCGATGTTCACATGACACCACTAGAGGATAGACAACATACATCTCATCAAAATATCGAACGAATACCAAATTCACATGACTACTTATAGCAAGACTTCTCCCATGTCCTCAAGAACAAACATAACTACTCATAAAGCATATTAATGTACATAATCAGAGGGGTATTATTATGCATAAAGGATCTGAACATATGATCTTCCACCGAATAAACCAACTAACATCAACTACAAGGAGTAATCAACACTACTAGCAACCCTCTGGTATTTCATCCGCTAAGTATTTTTTTATTAATTCCCAAAATGACTTTC
>NW_021298451.1:0-1108 GCF_002162155.2 Triticum dicoccoides
CGAAGTCCTCGCTGCCAGCAGTCGCGCGAGTCCGCTCCCCAAAAACCTGATCGCCCCTCTCCCGTATGGGATCACGAGAGGCGGGGTTCCGGAGGCCTGCTGTCCCTTCTCCCGGTGCACGCCGAAAGGAGGGATGGAGAAGACTTGCTTGGCGGCGCAATGATCTGGAACGGTGGTGAGAAACCATACGAGGCGGCGGCGGCTAGGGTAGACGTCCGCCTGACTATATAGTGCGGGCCGGGCAGGTCGTGGGAGTAAACCCCACATCCGAGTCCTCACGATCCAAAAGAATCGGAAACAGTTCAGTAATTAATGCGTCCGTTAATTATTAATTAAAGACTCATTAATTTTCCCGAGCAGCAAAAATATAGACAACGTGCATAGCTCTGTCCTCAGCTCGGCTGAATCCCGTAACCCGCGGCGCGTCGTGACGAGGCGAGGCGAGCGAGGAGGAGGAGCGCGCGTGTAGGTCTCCTCTTCTCATGCTCATACAAGTGGTAGAAGAGCTCACCTTATAAAGAGGTGCAACTCTCTCTCAACTTCCGGGGTGGGACTAAACTTTAGCTTCACTCACTCCACTCACGTGTGTGCATGAATGGGCCAAGAGAAATTCAGAATTTTAGTTGGGCTTTGGGCCAAAGGCCTACTAGCAAAATTCCAACAATCCCCCACAAAGTCTCATTGGCACATCTCACCATTTAGGTCCAAAATATTGTTTATATACCAGTGCTTAGTGGAGACTGTGAAGTTGAACTTCCACTTAGAGATTTATGCTACACCAAATCACAACTTGAATAGTGGACTATGCCTTGAATTACAAGTTTTCTGCGAGACTAGTTTCACACAAATTCTTGACCGATACTGGGCTGCCGCAAGGCTTCCCCGCGGGTGGAGCGTATACATAGTACTCCAGGGCCTTTTCATGAATTTATTAGAGAACACCCAATTCTACCAGACTGCGATGTTAACAGTCAAATTCATATAGGTGTGTTCCTCAAAAGATGTTCTGCACGACAACATCTCTGCTTACCACAATAAGCCACTTGAAACACATTAAGATAAGTATCAACCTGCCATGCAGATCAGTAGAGTATTGCATCTTCACGGA
>NW_021298452.1:0-2083 GCF_002162155.2 Triticum dicoccoides
TTTTGACTATTACTTGTTCATGTTTCAGCTGGCTGCTAAAGCCCAATCAACAGAAGTTGTGAATGTGTGCTCCAGATGGGGTGGTTTTGCTAGAACTTTCAGGTAACCATCTTATTTTCATGTATATGAGATTTGCTGGAGATACAATATGCGTGCATGTGTAACACTATTGTGTACTTTTGAAGTTCCTCGGTGGAAAGCCAACTGGAAATGAGGTTACCGGAATAGATTTTGGAACAAGTAATTATTGTATCTATGTTATGGAGGGAAAGGTTTGTGGCTGTGACATCTTTGTTTACAACATTCATGTCTATGTGAAAAGTGCAGGCAAGTTTCTCTTTCATAAGAAAATGGTTCATAGAGCACACACTTGTCTGTCACAAGTGAGTCGGTGAGGATACCTAGCGGTATATTTGTCCTATTACGAGTAACTTAATGTTTGTCAGCGTTTGATAAAGCATATGGGTCTCCTAATCATCGTTTGTTACTTCCTATACACATATTTTCAAGAAGCAGGTTCTTGTTGCAATGTGAGGTTCACTTTCGGCCATCTGTTTTATTGAGGTAGTAGTTGATAGCTGTATGATCTGATGAGTGTTTATTCTGCATACATCGTACCACATATGTTGAATTGTGTGGTATGAAAACATGGGATTTTTGGTACGCAACTAGTAGGCATGATGGAGTAGTAATATGCTTCTAGTATAGTCCATATTTTAAATGGTTGATTCGACAGTTGGTTGCTTCGTTTATGTAAGCGACTATTCCTGGATTTGGTCTCCAAGCTCAAATTGTCGATAACAATTGCAAGAGATGGATGCATGGTACTGTTGTCAGAGGTTTCCTTTGTGCATTGGTTTCTCTTGCTTCTGTAAGGTTGCCTTTATCCAAATATGGGAGTAGGGTTGTCTGAATTTGGCATGCGATTTGCAGTTGTTCGTTATGAGATTATTTTATCTTGTTGTGTTATTCTTTGCAAGAACTAAAATTTTTTGTTTGTTTTGCTACTAGTATTTTTTAATTATTTATAGTAAATCTTTATTTATAGGTAATTGCATGACTTCTTTGTATGTTCATTGTCTATCAGGCATGATAATTAGGAAATAATTATCTTCTCGTATATAATACTTAGTTTCATGATGTCTTTGGTCTTTGGAAGTTTTTATGTTCGTTTGAGTGTCCTTGCATATTTTTTACGTCCAACCGTAAATATTTGATTCACACTACCTGACAATATCATATGTTGTTATAACATTGAATTGTAATGGTGAAAAAACAAATGATATTTAGATGTTTATGGTCTTTTTCAGACATCCAGATTTGTTAAATTGCTTATTTGGGCACTATTTGTGCATGATGTTTCACAATGCACAAATGTCCAATCGCTTTCAATATCAACAACTTGTTTTCCACGTCGACATCAAGGAAATAAGGTCATGGTGGGTTACCATCAAAGATATATGTGAAAGGTTGTCTGCAATTGGGGTAAGATAATATTAGCCAGAACAAGCCAAACATGACTTCATATTTTTGAGGAAAGTTGTGCAAAATCGTTTTCCTGTGATCTTATATAATGGTATGCGGCGAAGCACACCCTATATGTGCTTCTAGTTCACGTAATTTGCGGACTGGTTAGGTTAGTGCCGCTACCGTTTTTTCCTTCCTTGGCTAGTTCCTGATCTGATGTAGCATGATGAGTGCATGTTTCCATTTCGACGTCTCGTCTCCTAGTAGTAGCATGTCTCTAAAAAAAATATTATCACCTAGCCAGTGGAATTTTGGTTCTGCACTACCGTATAGGTGACTGATTTTGTTTTCTTCGTACAAGCATGTACGTGCCGCCTTTGGTTTGTACTACCATGAATGAAGCGATGATTCATGTTATTACATTGCGCCCTGTGGCTTTTTGACTATTGCTTGTTCACGTTTAAGCTGGCTTCTAAAGCCAAATAAACAGAAGCTGCGAATGTGTGCTCCATATGGTGTGGTTTTGCTAGAACTTTCAGATAAACAATTTATTTTTATGTATATGAGATTTGGTGGAGATACTCCAGTATGTGTGCACGTGTAACACTTTTGTGTA
>NW_021298453.1:0-2312 GCF_002162155.2 Triticum dicoccoides
AACTATAACATATCAGGGATAGATATGATGATCCTTGAAATATTCATGATGTTTGACACCGCGAAAGTAGAAATCAAGAAGGAGCATCAATTGTTGATGGTTGGTGAAACCACTAGTTTCAAGAAGGGCAAGGGAACAAAGGGATACTTCATGAAACGGCAATTCAGCTGCTGCTCAAGTGAAGAAACCCAAGGTTGAACCCAAACCCGAGACTAAGTGCTTCTGTAATAAGGGGAACAACCACTGGAGCAACATTACCCTAGATACTTGGTAGATGAGAAGGCTGGCAAGGTCGATAGAAGTATATTGGATATACATTATGTTAATGTGTACTTTACTAGTACTCCTAGTAGCACCAGGGTATTGGATACCGGTTCGGTTGCTAAGTGTTAGTAACTCGAAATAAAAGCTACGGAATAAACGGAGACTAGCTAAAGGTGAGCTGACGATATATGTTGGAAGTGTTTCCAAGGTTGATATGATCAAGCATCGCACGCTCCCTCTACCACCGAAATTGGTGTTTGCGTTGAGCTTAGACATGATTGGATTATGTCTATCGCAATACGGTTATTCATTTAAGGAGAATAATGGTTACTCTGTTTATTTGAATAATACCTTCAATGGTCTTACACCTAAAATAAATGGTTCATTGAATCTCGATCGTAGTGATACACATGTTCATTCCAAAAGATATAAGATAGTAATGATAGTACCACTTACTTGTGGCACTGCCATGTAAGTCATAATGGTATAAAACGCATGAAGAAGCTCCATGTTGATGGATCTTTGGACTCACTCGTTTTAGAAAAGTTTGAGACATGCGAACCAAGTCTATTGGTATATATGCATGAAGAAACTCCATGCAAATGGATCGTTTAGACTCACTTGATTTTGAATCACTTGAGATATGCAAATCATACCACATGGACAAGATGACTGAAAAGCCTCGGTTTCAGTAAGATGGAACGAGATAGCAACTTGTTGGAAGCAACACATTTTGATGTGTGCAGTCCAATGAGTGCTGAGGCATGCAGTGAATATCGTTATGTTCTTACTTCACAGATGATTCGAGTAGATGTTGAGAATATTTACTTGATGAAACACAAGTCTAAATTATTGAATGGTTCAAGTAATTTCAGAGTGAAGTAGCAGATCATTGTGACAAGAGGATAAAATGTCTATGATATGATCATAGAGATGAATATCTGAGTTACGAGTTTTGGCACACAATTAAGACATTGTGGAAATTGTTTCGCAATTAATACCGCCTGGAACACCATAATGTGATGGTGTGTCCGAACATCATAGTTGCACCCTATTGATATGGTGCGTACCATGATGTCTCTTATCGAATTACCACTATTGTTCATGGGTTAGGCATTAGAGACAACCACATTCATTTTAAATAGGGCACCGCATAATTCCGATGAGATGACACGTATGAATTATGGTTTATAGAAACCTAAGTTGTCATTTCTTAAAAGTTTGGGGCTGCGACGCTTATATGAAAAAGTTTCAGGTTGATAAGCTCGAACCCAAAGCGGATAAAACGCATCTTCATAGGAAACCCAAAACAGTTGGGTATACCTCCTAATTCAGATCCGAAAGCAATATGGATTGTTTCTTGAATCGCGTCCTTTCTCGAGGAAAGGTTTCTCTCGAAAGAATTGAGTGGGAGGATGGTGGAGACTTGATGAGGTTATTGAACCGTCTCTTCAACTAGTGTGTGGCAGGGCACAGGAAGTTGTTCCTGTGGCACCTACACCAATTGAAGTGGAAGCTTATGATATTGATCATGAAACTTCGGATCAAGTCACTACCAAACCTCGTAGGACGACAAGGACACGTACTACTTCGGAGTGGTACGGTGATCCTGTCTTGAAGGTCATGTTGCTAGACAACAATGAACCTACGAGCTATGGAGAAGCGATGGTGGGCCCGGATTCCGATAAATGGCTTGAGGCCATAAAATCCGAGAGAGGATCCATGTATGAAAACAAAGTGTAGACTTTGGCAGAACGGCTCGATGGTCGTAAGGCTAATGAGTACAGATGGATTTCAAAAGGAAGACGGACAATGATGGTAAATGTCACCATTAAGAAAGCTCGACTTGTCGTTAAGATGTTTTCCGACAAGTTCAAGGAGTTGACTACGATGAGATTTTCTCACTCGTAGCGATGCTAAGAGTCTGTTGGAATTATATTAGCGATTACTGCATTATTTATGAAATCTTGCAGATAGGATGTCAAAACATTGTTTCCTCGACGATTTTAATGAGGAAAGGTTGTATGTGATACAACCGGAAGGTTTTG
>NW_021298454.1:0-1671 GCF_002162155.2 Triticum dicoccoides
AACACTCCATATTATGTAGCCCCCAAGTGCCGGGTTGTCATGCTTGCAGCAACCTGGGACTTGCAATTGCTTATAAAAACTTCAATCAGTGTAGCCCCCAAGGGCCGGGTCATTATGCAATAATTAGCAGGGACTTTATAAATATAATCATGTAGACTTGAGCAGTGATGCGTAGCCCCCAAGGACCGGCTTAGTAAAATAATACTGAACCGGGACTTGATATATACTTCAATGAAAATAACACCTTATAATGTAGCTTCCATCGTAGGGCTTGAACCCACGTCCACAAGGTTAAGAGTTTCGTGCTTTACCAACTGATCAATGAATCCTTCAATATTATGGACGAAAATTTGTGTACCTTTAATTGTTGACAGGAGCAATTGGTAGCCCCCAAGTGTCATGGTGCATGCTTGCAGCGACATGAGACTTGCATATAACCTCAATTTGAATAATGTAGCCCCCAAGTGCCGGGTCGTAAGCCTGCAGCGACTCGGGACTATTCCTTCAATTGTAGAATAAACCATATCCATTGATAATATGATAGCCATTGCGCTAAAGCGACTTTGAAAACCTTGATCATAATACTGGTCATTGATAATCATAATAGAAATCTAGCCATGTTTGGCTATTTGAATAATATACCCAATGATTTATAAGCGCATGATTCCAATGGCGCAATCCAAATATATACTGGCGACGTATAGTCCAAAGCCAGGCCGGTTTAATAAACTCCAGATAATTTCCCATCATATACTGGCGACTTATCGTCTTAAAGCCAGGCCGGTTTAATAAACACCGGATAACTTATCATCATGCTTTATTCAACCTGTCTCTGCATACAACAAGTTTAAAGTGTCCTGGCGGTTTACCGCCGGACGGGTCATAATGCCCAACAAATAACCTGGGTTTATAACCAAGGTTGCACTTTAAGAATAATCAAATATGAAATACATCATACCTGTGATATTGAATCACATTGCTGGTTTTACCAACTTTTTGTAGTAAGAGTGATAACCAAAATCTTAAGTAATGATAACTCCTTTCATACTGTGCCGGTTGATGATAAACCGTACCGGGTTGTGATAAACACCGGTTTAACCATATATAATACTGGCGACTCGTAGTCAAACCAGACCAGGCTGATAGTCTCCGGATTATAACTTGATCCTGTATTGACAACTTGTAATTGAAAGTCAAACCGGGTTGATAAACACCGGTTTACTCCATAATAGGATGGTAACAGAAAATCAAACCGGGCAGATGACCTCCAGATTAAAACTTGACCGTGTTCCGTCAATTTGTAATTGATAGTTGAACCAGAAAAAATATGCTTGTTGACATAAGAGAAATCCAACAAAAGCAAAGAAACGAACAAACCATGAAAACAACATGGAAGCAAAAGTAATGATAAAAATCATTCGCAAAAATATGCTATATTGAGCTGTTCAGATGGCATTACCATGGTCGGACAGGATCAAGGCCCCCAATAGGGGTGACAATGATTCAAGTCAACCAGGTCCCCAAATGACTCGTGGCATATATGCCAAATCAAGAGGCGTAGCAATGGCTCGGGTTCGACCAAAGCCCCCAAGTGATTCTGTGGCCTTAGGCCGACCAAGAGGCGTGACTGGTTCAGACTTGACCATGTCCCCAAATGATCTAGTGGCTTTC
>NW_021298455.1:0-1161 GCF_002162155.2 Triticum dicoccoides
CAGATCAAGTTACAATCCAGCTTCTGGTCTGCTCTACCCTGAAGTATTACCTTCTTTATGACAGGAATTTCATGAGAATTGCACCACCTTTTGTGAATTCTTGACATAGTGATACTTCTCGCCATCCTTTTTCATTCCTCAGTTCCGTGTTGATGCAACCGGAATACCGACAAATGAATTGTGATGTGTGAAATCAATACTCCTAGCAACCTCGTTGCTTGGTAGTTAAAGGATAATAATTTTATTCTTAGTATGTTGGTTATTGAATCACCATTCTAAGATTGATCGTGCTACCTAGTCCTTATTTCCTGGTGCACTCTTTGATTGATGAGTTAGGATTTGTCAAGTCCTCGCTCATTTGATCATATCATCTTGCCCTGAAAAGCAAGATTGTTCTCGAGCTTAGTAACATATCGGTGGTTCGTGATTTTCCGAAAATCTTCTTGGAAGTACTACCAGGTCGTCACCTGACCGTTATGTTGAGCCCGTGATCAAGTTGGTTTCTTATGAACCACCTTCTTTCCAAGAATCGGTGTTAGATATCCCTGAGCTAGTTGGTTAAGCTGGACAACAACTTGGAGAGTTGGAAGATAAAAACTTGTCTGACTTAGTTCGTTCCAAAGGGATATTCTTGTGTAGTGTGTGTTGAAGAAAGATGATATTTTCATCGATTGGTCCCTGTGATCAGTTGCTGGACCTATTGTCTTATCAATCCCTTGATTTGAGTGTGGGCTATCGTCAAATCAAATCAGTACCAACGATGCTCGTAATGTTGTCCTACTCGTGGTTGATCCCTCGAGCATACACCATTACATCTTTGGTCTGACCAATGCTATCACCGTGTTCACATGATGGTGGAAGTCCAGTGATATGGAAATTCCGATGAGTTGCTGTTGAGCCCATCAGTAGCATTTTGTCTCCCCCCATGAATCATGTTGAACATCAACCTAGTGTTGGAAACTTGTGTAAGCATTTCTTCGTGTTTCGTTCATGAAGCATATGTTTGAATGAAAGTAGTGATTTTCCCTAATTCATGTGCATATGATGCAAGTTGCCGCCATGAATTTGAGGAAGATTGTTTTGTTTCCCTGGAATCATTCCAAATTAGTCATGCACACGTGCGAAGTATTCTGTGGTCTGGAGACTTGCAACCTTCATTCC
>NW_021298456.1:0-1515 GCF_002162155.2 Triticum dicoccoides
ACCGGAAATGACTACCCTCCCGCGTGCTTCACTCTAAGTCAGGAGGAGATCGAGCAGTTTTTCACCTGCCTCCTAGGAGTAAAACTTCCTTACGGTTACGCGGGGAAGATAAGCAGATACCTAGACCCAGCGAAGCAGAAGTTCAGCGGGATGAAGTCTCACGACTGTCACGTGCTGATGACGCAGATACTTCCAGTTGCAATCCGTGGGATCATGGACGCGCACGTCCGTGAAACGCTATTTGGCCTATGCAACTTCTTCGACGTCATCTCTCGGAAGTCGATTGGCGTGAGGCAACTCAGAAGGCTACAGGAAGAGATCGTGGTGATACTATGCAAGCTTGAGATGTACTTCCCGCCCGCATTCTTCGACATTATGGTGCATCTGCTGGTCCATATAGTGGAGGATATCATCCAACTCGGGCCGACGTTCCTGCACAGCATGATGCCGTTCGAAAGGATGAATGGTGTCATCAAAGGATACGTTCGCAACATGTCACGTCCAGAAGGAAGCATAGCCAGGGGCTTTCTGACCGAAGAGTGCATCTCCTACTGCATGAATTATCATCGAGAACCCCGTTGGTCTGCCCGTCAACAGGCACCTCGGCAGGCTCGCTGGATGGGGTCACCGTGAGGGTCGCCGCGAAATGCATGTCGACTTCGAGGGTCGACTCGCCGACTTTGAAAGAGCAAACCTAGTCGCGCTACAACACATAGACGTGGTCGATCCTTGGTTGGTAGAGCACAAAACCTTTATTAAAAAGACGTACAATGACCGAGGCCAACAGAGGACGGACGGAGATACACTCAAAGAGCACAACTCATGTTTCACGCGTTGGTTCAAGCATAAGCTTCTATCGTACCCTTTACATGAGGATTCTTCCGCGGAAGAACAACTCATATTCGCCTTGTCACAGGGCGCCGAGCACAACCTGATGACCTATGAGGTGTACGATATCAACGGCTACACATTCTACACCGAGGCCAAGGACATGAAGAGCGATGGTTATCAGAACTCCGGGGTAACGATGGAATCCTACACCGGTAACGACAAGCACAGATACTACGGAAGGATCGAGGAGATCTGGGAGCTGAGCTACGCTGGAGAGAAGGTCCCGATGTTCCGTGTCAGATGGGCCAAGAACGTCATAAAAGAAGACCGGTATTTCACCACCATGGTTATACCCGAAGCCAAATCCAAGACCGTGGGCGCAAACGTCACCGCGAAAAATGAGCCATGGGTACTGGCTTCCCAAGTGGACCAATGCTTCTTCATTACCGACCCGCCAAAGCCCAGTCGTGTTGTCGTGAGGAGAGGCAAAAGGAAGATCATCGGAATGGATGGAGTAGCCAATGAGCAAGACTTCGACAAGTACGGCGACCCGAGGATCGAACATGACAACGATGATGAAGTAGCAGCATACACCACAAGAAGAAGCAGGACCACCCTACCTAAAGGACGTCCGTTCCACAGAAGAACTCCATTTGCGAAAAAGAAGGGCAAGAAGATTGTGAA
>NW_021298457.1:0-981 GCF_002162155.2 Triticum dicoccoides
AATGTGACACTTGAATTAACTGTATGGAGATATTACCTAATCAGTGTTCATCAAGTGAATAATCATGCATCAAAATGACAGAGCTTATTAGTGATGCATGTTGTGTTTCGGTTAGACTTTGAATGGCTGAGACTTGGTTTTAAAAACATTCACGAGAAGTTGCGACCATACATGTGAATTTGGTTAGTGAAAAATAATGATTTTTTTGAAACCAATAACCTTGCTGGCCAAGGGTGAGTAGTCTCATAAGTTCACTTTCCACATTATGCACATGGGCTAGTTGTTACTCAAAAAAGCTGTTATTACTCAATATATTTAGTGTTAATATAAAAGATATAAGTAAGAAAAAGTTGACAGTGAGCCATAACGAGATATCTCTTCGGGAAGTTGAGCCTGTCCAGCGGAACACCAAGCCGCCACACTGTGATGTCGTAGGCGCGGGCGGCGAAGTCGTTATTCCAAAAGGTCCCCAACCAGTACCGATGGTTGGCGTGCTGGAACTCTATGCCGTACCGTTTGAAGGGTCGCAACATGGCCTTGAAGCCGACTTTGCTCTTTGGATTCGCCTTCGGCGGCATGGCGATAACGCGACTGCGACGAGGACACAACGATGAGGAGGCTACTAGATGAGGTGACGCGGCCGGATGGGGCGCTTTTCAGCTTCAGCTGCAGCGACAGAGCGGCGGGAAGGGATGCGGGGTGAATCTGATTTAGTCGGTTGGCGGATGGCGGCGAGGTGGGAGTAGATTAGACGGCGCCAGGGTGCGGTGGTCACGGATTTTGAGGCGACGATGACGATTAGGGCGGTGGCGATCATGTGGGGTTGCAGCTGGAGGTTGTAGGGTGGGGTTGGTTTTAAGGCGGCCGCACAAACACTGTATATTTGCAGCACTTGGAGCCCTTTTTTTGGGGCTGCCCAAATTTCTTTTGAATTATTTTATGATAGGATAGTTGTTGGAGATCAATTTTTGCCCCCCCCCC
>NW_021298458.1:0-1019 GCF_002162155.2 Triticum dicoccoides
GATCATCACGTGAGATGGAGTAGTTTTCAATGGTGAACATCGTTATGTTGATCATATCTACTATATGATTCACGCTCGACCTTTCGGTCTCCGTGTTCCGAGGCCATATCTGCATATGCTAGGCTCGTCAAGTTTAACCTGAGTATTCTGCGTGTGCAAAACTGGCTTGCACCCGTTGTAGATGGACGTAGAGCTTATCACACCCGATCATCACGTGGTGTCTGGGCACGACGAACTTTGGCAACGGTGCATACTCAGGGAGAACACTTCTTGATAATTTAGTGAGAGATCATCTTATAATGCTACCGTCAATCAAAGCAAGATAAGATGCATAAAAAGATAAACATCACATGCAATCAATATAAGTGATATGATATGCTCATCATCATCTTGTGCTTGTGATCTCCATCTCCGAAGCACCGTCATGATCACCATCGTCACCGGCGCGACACCTTGATCTCCATCGTAGCATCGTTGTCGTCTCGCCAATCTTATGCTTCCACGACTATCACTACCGTTTAGTAATAAAGTAAAGCATTACATCGCGATTGCATTGCATACAATAAAGTGACAACCATATGGCTCCTGCCAGTTACCGATAACTCGGTTACAAAACATGATCATCTCATACAATAAAATTCAGCATCATGCTTTGACCATATCACATCACAACATGCCCTGCAAAAACAAGTTAGACGTCCTCTACTTTGTTGTTGCTTGTTTTACGTGGCTGCTACGGGCTTAAGTAAGAACCAATCTCACCTACGCATCAAAACCACAACGATAGTTTGTCAAATAGACTCCGTTTTAACCTTCGCAAGGACCGGGCGTAGCCATACTTGGTTCAACTAAAGTTGGAGAGACAGTCGCCCGCAAGCCATCTCTGTGCAAAGCACGTCGAGGGAACCGGTCTCGCGTAAGCGTACGCGTAAGGTTGGTCTGGGTCGTCTCGTCCAACAATACCGCCGAACCAAAATATGACATGCTGGTAGGCAGTATGACTTGTATCGTCCACAACT
>NW_021298459.1:0-1140 GCF_002162155.2 Triticum dicoccoides
TAACTGGGTGACTATAAAGGTAGACTACGGGTATCTCCGAAAGTGTCTGTTGGGTGACATGGATCAAGACTGGGATTTGTCACTCCGTATGACGGAGAGGTATCACTGGGCCCACTCGGTAATGCATCATCATAATGAGCTCAGAGTGACCAAGTGTCTGGTCACGAGATCATGCATTACGGTACGAGTAAAGTGACTTGCCGGTAACGAGATTGAACGAGGTATTGGGATACCGACGATCGAATCTCGGGCAAGTAACATATCGATAGACAAAGGGAATAGCGTACGGGGTTGATTGAATCCTCGACATCGTGGTTCATCCGATGAGATCATCGTGGAGCATGTGGGAGCCAACATGGGTATCCAGATCCCGCTGTTGGTTATTGACCGAAGAGTCGTCTCGGTCATGTCTGCTTGTCTCCCGAACCCGTAGGGTCTACACACTTAAGGTTCGGTTACGCTAGGGTTGTAGGGATATGTATATGCAGTAACCCGAATGTTGTTCGGAGTCCCGGATGAGATCCCGGACGTCACGAGGAGTTCCGGAATGGTCCGGAGGTAAAGCTTTATATATGGGAAGTCCTGTTTCGGGCATCGGGACAAGTTTCGGGGTTATCGGTATTGTACCGGGACCACCGGAAGGGTCCCGGGGGTCCACCGGGTGGGTCCACCTGCCCCGGGGGGCCACATGGGCTGTAAGGGGGTGCGCCTTGGCCTAATGGGCCAAGGGCACCAGCCCCACATAGGCCCATGCGCCTAGGGTTTAGAGGGGGAAGAGTCCTAGGAGGGGAAGGCACCTCCTAGGTGCCTTGGGGGGGAGGGAAACCCCCCTTGGCCGCCGCACCCCCTAGGAGATTGGATCTCCTAGGGCCGGCCACCCCCCTTGGCACCCCTATATATAGTGGGGGAGAGGAGGGACTTCATACCTGAACGCCTTGGCCTTTGGTTGCCTCCTTCTCCCTCCTCAACACCTCCTCCACCTCCATAGTGCTTAGCGAAGCTCTGCCGGAGTACTGCAGCTCCATCAACACCACGCCGTCGTGCTGCTGCTGGTGCCATCTCCCTCAACCTCTCCTCCCTCCCTTGCTGGATCAAGAAGAGGAGACGTGGCTGTTCCGTACGTGTGTTGAACGCGGAGGT
>NW_021298460.1:0-1693 GCF_002162155.2 Triticum dicoccoides
GAGAAAACATTTCGGCGCCGTTATCGGATGAGCCAAAAGCTTTTCCTCGGGATTGTGAATTCCATCTAGGAGTTCGACAGCTATTTCAAGTGCAAGAAGGATTGCACCGGCACACTTGGATTCACCTCAATCCAGAAGTGCATGACAACTATGATGATGCTTCCATATGGAGCTCCCGATGATTCACTCGACGTCTATCGGCGCATGGCCGAGTCCACGACCATTGAGTGTTTCTACAAGTTCTACAGGGCAATAGTGGCAGTGTTTGGACCGCAATACTTGTGATCACCCAATGCTAAAGATACTGCTCGGATCCTAGCATAGAATGCAGCAAGAGGATTTCCTGGGATGCTTGGAAGAATCGACTACATGCATTGGAAATGGAAGAACTGTCCATTTTCTTAGCAGGGGATGTACAAAGGCCCCAAAGGCGGTTGCAGTGTGGTACTTGAGGCAGTGGCCACACAGGACCTCTGGATTTGACACTCTTTCTTTGGGATGCCAAGAACTCACAATGGCATCAACGTCCTGCAGTGCTCCCCTGTCTTTGCCAAGCTTGTTGAAGGTCATTCTCCTTTGGTGAACTTCGAGGTCAATGAGCGGCACTACAACAAGGGGTACTACCTAGCTGATGGCATCTATCCGAGATGGTCTACATTTGTGAAGACTTTCTCAAACCCTGTGCTAGGAGGCAAGAACTCCCACTTTGCGAAGCTTCAGGAGGCTTGCAGGAAGGATGTCGAGCGGGCATTTGGTGTGCTTCAATCTCGATTTGCTATTGTCCGGTATCCTGCTCAGACCTGGTCGAAAGATCAAATGTGAGAGATCATGACTTGTTGTGTCATCTTGCACAACATGATCATTGAGAGCAAGCAGGAAGAGCCAATGTTTGGCACCGAACTAAATTACAGGCAGGATCTGCTTGCGCAAGTTGATCATCAGCTACCGGCAACCTGGATTGCCTTCCTCAATATGCGTCAGGAGATCCGAGACTCACAGGTGCATCAACAACTGCAACACGATCTGATGGAGCACCTATGAAGGCTCAAGGGCAACGCCTAGCTCGACATGTGATGAAATAAGAGTTTTTATTTATTGAGCTTAATTTGTATTGAATTATTTGTTGTTGAACTATTTGATTTCTATTGATTTTCGATAATGAACTATGTGATAAAAAAATTACTTGTGTTGAATTTGCGCCCAACCATGGCGAACAATGGCCGATTTGCGTCGATATCGGGCCAATTTATGCTAAAACTGGACCAAAAAGCGGGCGCTTTGTGAAACAGATGGGACGATATCGGCGCCTGAGGGTGACCTGGGGGCGGCGAATGGGAAACGCAATCGCCCCCAGTGCTTATTTTTGCGCCGGCTCGCCCCCAGACGGCGATTTTCAGCCGGGGGTGGGGGGAGGGGGGGCTGAAGTTGCTCTAAGCATCCACGGGTGGTAGGTCTATCGGTTATACACATGACGTGCACGAACGTACGTCCGAGAAAAACAAGACAGGAGCTGCTGTGTGCCAATCTAAAGGTTTACTATTTGACCACAACAGCTGTGGCCATCGCTAGTTTAGCGTGTTTTTTATGAGGCATGACATTATTTTTTTTGAGAGATTTCAGTTGGTTGCGACATCCCTGTCCTCCATAGCTTTTCGGGGAGGTGCAGATCCAATAAACCCGCTGCAGGAAGAAG
>NW_021298461.1:0-1058 GCF_002162155.2 Triticum dicoccoides
GAGAAGCTTTCTCTCACCACAAGACCACATCCACATCCTTACTACATCCAATGGTTCAACAACAGCGGCAAGGTTAAGGTAACACGTACTGTTCGTGTGCATTTTAGTATCTCTACATATGCTGATTATGTTGATTGTGATGTGGTACCTATGCAAGCATGTTCCTTATTACTTGGTAGACCATGGCAATTTGATAAAAATTCTGTACACCATGGTAGAAACAATCACTATACTCTTGTTCATAAGGATAAAAATATTACTTTGCTTCCTATGACTCCTGATTCCATTTTGAAAGATGATATTAATAGAGCTAATAAAGGAAAACAGGAGACGAATAAGAGTGAAAATCAGATTGTGGCAAAAGAATTTGAGCAACAAATGAAGCCTAATAATAAACCATCTAGTGTTGCTTCTGAAATTAAATTGAAAAGTGCATGTTTATTTGCCACCAAATCTGATATTGATGAGCTAGATTTCAGCAAATCTGTTTGCTATGCTTTTGTGTGCAAAGAGGCATTATTTTCATTCGAGGACGTGCCTTCCTCTTTGCCTCCTGCTGTCACTAACATTTTGCAGGAGTTCGCTGACGTCTTTCCACAAGACGTGCCACCGGGATTACCGCATATTCGAGGGATTGAGCATCAGATTGACTTAATTCCCGGTGCTTCACTTCCAAACCGTGCACCATACCGTACCAATCCAGAGGAGACGAAGGAGATTATGCGTCAAGTACAAGAGCTTCTCGACAAAGGTTATATACGCGAATCCCTTAGTCCTTGTGCTGTTCCTATTATTCTAGTGCCGAAAAAGGATGGTACATCACGTATGTGTGTTGATTGTAGAGGCATTAATAATATTACTATTCGTTATCGTCATCCTATTCCTAGGCTCGATGATATGCTTGATGAATTGAGTGGCTCTACAACATTCTCCAAAGTTGATTTGCGTAGTGGATACCATCAAATTCGTATGAAGTTGGGGGATGAATGGAAAACAGCATTTAAAACTAAGTTTGGATTATATGAGTGGTTAGTCATGCCTTTTGGGTTAACTAATGC
>NW_021298462.1:0-534 GCF_002162155.2 Triticum dicoccoides
AGGATTTTTCAAACTTAGACAAGTACTGGACTGAAGCTAAGCCCCTGAGTGTGAGGCTTGCTCACCGCCCGGTAGAATTTTTCAAACATAGGCGAGTACTGGACTGCAGCTAAGCCTCGGAATGAGAGGCTTGCTCACCACTCGGTAGGATTTTTTGAAACTTAGACGAGTACTCCACGACAGCTAAGCCTCCGAGTGAGAGGCTTGCTTACCACTCGGTAGGATTATTAAAAATGTAGGCGAGTACTGGACTGCAGCTAAGCCTCGGAATGAGAGGCTTGCTCACCACTCGGTAGGATTTTTTGAAACTTAGACGAGTACTCCACTACAGCTAAGCCTCCGAGTGAGAGGCTTGCTTACCACTCGGTAGGATTATTAAAAATGTAGGCGAGTACTGGACTGCAGCTAAGCCTCCCAGTGAGTGGCTTTCTCACCACTCGATGGGATTTTTCAAACTTAGGCGAGTACTGGACTGCAGCTAAGCCCCCGAGTGTGAGGCTTGCTCACCACTCGGTTGGATTTTTCAAACTTGGG
>NW_021298463.1:0-1045 GCF_002162155.2 Triticum dicoccoides
CAGGTGTTTGATGTGTGCTTTACTAGTGTTTATAGCAACCCCTCGGTATTTGGTACTGGTTCAGTTGCTAAGAGTAGTAACTCGAAACGGGAGTTGCAGAATAAACAGAAACTAGTTAAGGGTGAAGTGATGATGTGTGTTGAAAGTAGTTTCAAGATTGAAATGATCATCATCGCACACTCCCTATTCTTTCGGGATTAGTGTTGAACCTAAATAAATGTTATTTGGTGTTTGCGTTGAGCATGAATATGATTTGATCGTGTTTATTGCAATACGGTTATTCATTTAAGTAAGAGAATAAACTGTTGTTCTGTTTACATGAATAAAACCTTATATGGTTACACACCCAATGAAAATGGTTCATTGGATCTCGATCGTAGTGATACACATATTCATAATATTGATGCCAAAAGATGCAAAGTTAATAATGATAGTGCAACTTATTTGTGGCACTGCCGTTTGGGTCATATCAGTGTAAAGCGCATGAAGAAACTCCATAAAGATGGATTTTCGGAATCACTTGGTTATGAATCATTTGATGCTTGCGAACCGTGCCTTTTGGGCAAGATGACTAAAACTCCGTTCTTCGGAACAATGGAACGAGTTACTGACTTGTTGGAAATAATACATACTGATGTATGCATACCAATGAGTATGAAGGCTCGTGGCAAGTATCATTATTTTCTGACCTTCACAAGATGATTTGAGCAGATATGGGTATATCTACTTGATGAAATATAAGTCTGAAATAGTTGAAAGGTTCAAAGAATTTCAGAGTGAAGTTGAAAATCATCGTAACAAGAAAATAAAGTTTCTGCGATCTGATCGTAGAGATGAATATTTGAGTTACGAGTTTGGTCTTCAATTAAAACAATGTGGAATAGTTTCACAGCTCACGCCACCTGGAACACCACAACGTTATGGTGTGTCCGAACGTCGTAACCACACTTTATTGGATATGGTGCAATCTATGATGTCTCTTACTGATTTACCAATATTGTTTTGGGGTTATGCATTAGAGACAGCTGCATTCACATTAAAAGGG
>NW_021298464.1:0-8297 GCF_002162155.2 Triticum dicoccoides
TGACCCTCTCTACTCTTTCGCACATGCTATGCGGGTGAAATGATGATACCATGCCAAGTTTCAACATTTTCAGAATTCATTTTGTAGTGATTTTCAATTTCACGATCATTTAGCTCTCTAAACAATTAGGTAAATGACCGAAAAACAACAAATGATGTTAGAAGATGTTGGAAATTGATGATGTCGCTTTGAATGCTGCATACTGAACACAAAATAAGTCCGGAGTTCAAATAAGTTTAAAAAACATTGAAGTGCCCGTGTAACAGATGAGTTCTCGTCCGAAACCCTGATACTCGGAAAGAGTTTGTCCAATTTGTACGTGACGTGCATCAAGTTTTTGCCGTGACCCTCTCTACTCTTTTGCACATGCTATGTGGGTGAAATGATGATACCATGCCAAGTTTCAACATTTTCAGAATTCATTTTGTAGTGATTTTCAATTTCACGGTCATTTAGCTTTCTAAACAATTAGGTAAATGACCGAAAAACAACAAATGATGTTAGAACATGTTGGAAATTGATGACGTCGCTTTGAATGCTGCATACTGAACACAAAAGAAGTCGGAGTTCAAATAAGTTTAAAAAACATCGAAATGCCCGTGTAACAGATGAGTTCTCGTCCGAAACCCTGATACTCCGAAAGAGTTTGTCCAGTTTGTACGTGAAGTACGTCCAATTTTTGCCGTGACCCTCTCTACTCTTTCGCACATGCTATGCGGGTGAAATGATGATACCATGCCAAGTTTCAACATTTTCAGAATTCATTTTGTAGTGATTTTCAATTTCAAGGTCATTTATCTCTCTAAACAATTAGGTAAATGACCAAAAAACAACAAATGATGTCAGAACATGTTGGAAATTGATGACGTCGCTTTGAATGCTGCATACTGAACACAAAAGAAGTCCAGAGTTCAAATAAGTTTAAAAAACATTGAAGTGCCCGTGTAACAAATGAGTTCTCGTCCGAAACCCTGATACTCCGAAAGAGTTTGTCCAATTTGTACATGAAGTGCGTCCAGTTTTTGCTGTGACCCGCTCTACTCTTTCGCACATGCTATGCGGATGAAATGATGATACCATGCCAAGTTTCAACATTTTGAGAATTCATGTTGTAGTGATTTTCAATTTCACGGTCATTTAGCTCTCTAAACAATTAGGTAAATGACCGAAAAACAACAAATCATGTCAGAACATGTTGGAATTGATGACGTCGCTTTGAATGCTGCATACTAAACACAAAAGAAGTCGGAGTTCAAATAAGTTTAAAAAACATCGAAGTGCCCGTGTAACAGATGAGTTCTCGTCCGAAACGCTGATACTCCGAAAGAGTTTGTCCAGTTTGTACATGAAGTGCGTCTAGTTTTTGCCGTGACCCTCTCTACTCTTTCGCACATGCTATGCGGGTGAAATGATGATACCATGCCAAGTTTCAACATTTTCAGAATTTATTTTGTAGTGATTTTCAATTTCATGGTCATTTATCTCTCTAAACAATTAGGTAAATGACCGAAAAACAACAAATGATGTCAGAACATGTTGGAAATTGATGACGTCGCTTTGAATGCTGCATACTGAACACAAAAGAAGTCCAGAGTTCAAATAAGTTTAAAAAACATTGAAGTGCTCATGTAACAGATGAGTTCTCGTCCGAAACCCTGATACTCCGACAGAGTTTGTCCAATTTGTACATGAAGTGCATCTAGTTTTTGCCGTGACCCTCTCTACTCTTTCGCACATGCTATGCAGGTGAAATGATGATACCATGCCAAGTTTCAACATTTTCAGAATTCATTTTGTAGTGATTTTCAATTTCACAATCATTTAGCTCTCTAAACAATTAGGTAAATGACAGAAAAACAACAAATGATGTTAGAAGATGTTGGAAATTGATGATGTCGCTTGGAATGCTGCATACTGAACACAAAATAAGTCCGGAGTTCAAATAAGTTTAAAAAACATTGAAGTGCCCGTGTAACAGATGAGTTCTCGTCCGAAAGCCTGATACTCCGAAAGAGTTTGTCCAATTTGTACATGAAGTGCGTCCAATTTTTGCCATGACCCTCTCTACTCTTTCGCACATGCTATGCGGGTCAAATGATGATACCATGCCAAGTTTTAACATTTTCAAAATTCATTTTGTAGTGATTTTCAATTTCACAGTCATTTAGCTCTCTAAACAATTAGGTAAATGACCGGAAAAAACAGGTGATGCTAGAACATGTTGGAAATTGATGACATCGCTTTGAATGCTGCATACTGAACACAAAAGAAGTCCAGAGTTCAAATAAGTTTAAAAAACATTGAAGTGCCCGTGTAACAGATGAGTTCTCGTCCGAAACCCTGATACTCTGAAAGAGTTTGTCCAATTTATACATGACGTGCGTCAAGTTTTTTCCGTGACCCTCTCTACTCTTTTGCACATGCTATGCGGGTGAAATGATGATACCATGCGAAGTTTCAACATTTTCAGAATTCATTTTGTAGTGATTTTCAACTTCACGGTCATTTAGCTCTCTAAACAATTAGGTAAATGACCGAAAAACAACAAATGATGTTAGAACATGTTGGAAATTGATGACGTCGCTTTGAATGTTGCATACTGAACACAAAAGAAGTTTAGAGTTCAAATAAGTTTAAAAAACATTGAAGTGCCCGTGTAACAGATGAGTTCTCGTCCGGAACCCTGATACTCCGAAAGAGTTTGTCCAGTTTGTACACGAAGTTCGTCCAGTTTTTGCCGTGACCCTCTCTAGTCTTTTGCATATGCTATGCGGGTGAAATGATGATACCATGCCAAGTTTCAACATTTTCAGAATTCATGTTGTAGTGATTTTCAATTTCACGGTCATTTAGCTCTCTAAACAATTAGGTAAATGACCGAAAAACAACAAATGATGTCAGAACATGTTGGAAATTGATGACGTCGCTTTGAATGCTGCATACTGAACACAAAAGAAGTCGGAGTTCAAATAAGTTTAAAAAACATAGAAGTGCCCGTGTAACAGATGAGTTCTCGTCCGAAACCCTGATACTCCGAAAGAATTTGTCCAGTTTGTACATGAAGTGCGTCCAATTTTTGCCGTGACCCTCTCTACTCTTTCGCACATGCTATGCGGGTGAAATGATGATACCATGCCAAGTTTCAACATTTTCAGAATTCATTTTGTAGTGATTTTCAATTTCAAGGTCATTTATCTCTCTAAACAATTAGGTAAATGACCAAAAAACAACAAATGATGTCAGAACATGTTGGAAATTGATGACGTCGCTTTGAATGCTGCATACTGAACACAAAAGAAGTCCAGAGTTCAAATAAGTTTAAAAAACATTGAAGTGCCCGTGTAACAAATGAGTTCTCGTCCGAAACCCTGATACTCCGAAAGAGTTTGTCCAATTTGTACATGAAGTGCGTCCAGTTTTTGCTGTGACCCGCTCTACTCTTTCGCACATGCTATGCGGGTGAAATGATGATACCATGCCAAGTTTCAACATTTTCAGAATTCATGTTGTACTGATTTTCAATTTCACGGTCATTTAGCTCTCTAAACAATTAGGTAAATGACCGAAAAACAACAAATGATGTCAGAACATGTTGGAATTGATGACGTCGCTTTGAATGCTGCATACTGAACACAAAAGAAGTCGGAGTTCAAATAAGTTTAAAAAACATCGAAATGCCCGTGTAACAGATGAGTTCTCGTCCGAAACATTGATACTCCGAAAGAGTTTGTCCAGTTTGTACACGAAGTGCGTCTAGTTTTTGCCGTGACCCTCTCTACTCTTTCGCACATGCTATGCGGGTGAAATGATGATACCATGCAGTGTTTCAACATTTTCTGAATTCATTTTGTAGTGATTTTCAATTTCACGGTCATTTATCTCTCTAAAAAATTAGGTAAATGACCGGAAAACAACAAATGATGTCAGAACATGTTGGAAACTGATGACGTCGCTTTGAATGCTGCATACTGAACACAAAAGAAGTCCAGAGTTCAAATAAGTTTAAAAAACATTGAAGTGCTCGTGTAACAGATGAGTTCTCGTCCGAAACCCTGATACTCCGACAGAGTTTGTCCAATTTGTACATGAAGTGCGTCCAGTTTTTGCCGTGACCCTCTCTACTCTTTTGCACATGCTATGCGAGTGAAATGATGATACCATGCCAAGTTTCAACATTTTCAGAATTCATTTCGTAGTGATTTTCAATTTCACGATCATTTAGCTCTCTAAACAATTAGGTAAATGACCGAAAAACAACAAATGATGTTAGAAGATGTTGGAAATTGATGATGTCGCTTTGAATGCTGCATACTGAACACAAAATAAGTCCGGAGTTCAAATAAGTTTAAAAAACATTGAAGTGCCCGTGTAACAGATGAGTTCTCGTCCGAAACCCTGATACTCCGAAAGAGTTTGTCCAATTTGTACATGAAGTGCGTCCAGTTTTTGCCGTGACCCTCTCTACTCTTTCGCACATGCTATGCGGGTGAAATGATGATACCATGCCAAGTTTCAACATTTTCAGAATTCATTTTGTAGTGATTTTGAATTTCACGGTCATTTAGCTCTCTAAACAATTAGGTAAATGACCAAAAAAAACAAGTGATGTTAGAACATGTTGGAAATTGATGACGTCGCTTCGAATGCTGCATACTAAACACAAAAGAAGTCTGGAGTTCAAATAAGTTTAAAAAACATTGAAGTGCCCGTGTAACAGATGAGTTCTCGTCCGAAACCCTGATACTCGGAAAGAGTTTGTCCAATTTGTACGTGACGTGCATCAAGTTTTTGCCGTGACCCTCTCTACTCTTTTGCACATGCTATGTGGGTGAAATGATGATACCATGCCAAGTTTCAACATTTTCAGAATTCATTTTGTAGTGATTTTCAATTTCACGGTCATTTAGCTCTCTAAACAATTAGGTAAATGACCGAAAAACAACAAATGATGTTAGAACATGTTGGAAATTGATGACGTCGCTTGGAATGCTGCATACTGAACACAAAATAAGTCCGGAGTTCAAATAAGTTTAAAAAACATTGAAGTGCCCGTGTAACAGATGAGTTCTCGTCCGAAAGCCTGATACTCCGAAAGAGTTTGTCCAATTTGTACATGAAGTGCGTCCAATTTTTGCCATGACCCTCTCTACTCTTTCGCACATGCTATGCGGGTCAAATGATGATACCATGCCAAGTTTTAACATTTTCAGAATTCATTTTGTAGTGATTTTCAATTTCACAGTCATTTAGCTCTCTAAACAATTAGGTAAATGACCGGAAAAAACAGGTGATGCTAGAACATGTTGGAAATTGATGACATCGCTTTGAATGCTGCATACTGAACACAAAAGAAGTCCAGAGTTCAAATAAGTTTAAAAAACATTGAAGTGCCCGTGTAACAGATGAGTTCTCGTCCGAAACCCTGATACTCTGAAAGAGTTTGTCCAATTTATACATGACGTGCGTCAAGTTTTTTCCGTGACCCTCTCTACTCTTTTGCACATGCTATGCGGGTGAAATGATGATACCATGCGAAGTTTCAACATTTTCAGAATTCATTTTGTAGTGATTTTCAATTTCACGGTCATTTAGCTCTCTAAACAATTAGGTAAATGACCGAAAAACAACAAATGATGTCAGAACATGTTGGAATTGATGACGTCGCTTTGAATGGTGCATACTGAACACAAAAGAAGTTTAGAGTTCAAATAAGTTTAAAAAACATTGAAGTGCCCGTGTAACAGATGAGTTCTCGTCCGGAACCCTGATACTCCGAAAGAGTTTGTCCAGTTTGTACACGAAGTTCGTCCAGTTTTTGCCGTGACCCTCTCTAGTCTTTTGCATATGCTATGCGGGTGAAATGATGATACCATGCCAAGTTTCAACATTTTCAGAATTCATGTTGTAGTGATTTTCAATTTCACGGTCATTTAGCTCTCTAAACAATTAGGTAAATGACCGAAAAACAACAAATGATGTCAGAACATGTTGGAAATTGATGACGTCGCTTTGAATGCTGCATACTGAACACAAAAGAAGTCGGAGTTCAAATAAGTTTAAAAAACATAGAAGTGCCCGTGTAACAGATGAGTTCTCGTCCGAAACCCTGATACTCCGAAAGAATTTGTCCAGTTTGTACATGAAGTGCGTCCAATTTTTGCCGTGACCCTCTCTACTCTTTCGCACATGCTATGCGGGTGAAATGATGATACCATGCCAAGTTTCAACATTTTCAGAATTCATTTTGTAGTGATTTTCAATTTCAAGGTCATTTATCTCTCTAAACAATTAGGTAAATGACCAAAAAACAACAAATGATGTCAGAACATGTTGGAAATTGATGACGTCGCTTTGAATGCTGCATACTGAACACAAAAGAAGTCCAGAGTTCAAATAAGTTTAAAAAACATCGAAGTGCCCGTGTAACAGATGAGTTCTCGTCCGAAACCCTGATACTCCGAAAGAGTTTGTCCAATTTGTACATGAAGTGCGTCCAGTTTTTGCCGTGACCCTCTCTACTCTTTCGCACATGCTATGCGGGTGAAATGATGATACCATGCCAAGTTTCAACATTTTCAGAATTCATTTTGTAGTGATTTTCAATTTCAAGGTCATTTAGCTCTCTGAACAATTAGTTAAATGACCAAACAACAACAAATGATGTCAGAACATGTTGGAAATTGATGACGTCGCTTTGAATGCTGCATACTGAACACAAAAGAAGTCAGAGTTCAAATAAGTTTAAAAAACATCGAAATGCCCGTGTAACAGATGAGTTCTCATCCGAAACCCTGATACTCTGAAAGAGTTTGTCCAGTTTGTACACGAAGTGCGTCTAGTTTTTGCCGTGACCCTCTCTACTCTTTCGCACATGCTATGCGGGTGAAATGATGATACCATGCCAATTTTCAACATTTTTAGAATTCATGTTGTATTGATTTTCAATTTCACGGTCATTTAGCTCTCTAAACAATTAGGTAAATGACCGAAAAACAACAAATGATGTCAGAACATGTTAGAAATTGATGACGTCACTTTGAATGCATCATACTGAACACAAAAGAAGTCGGAGTTCAAATAAGTTTAAAAAACATCGAAATGCCCGTGTAACAGATGAGTTCTCGTCCGAAACCCTGATACTCCGAAAGAGTTTGTCCAGTTTGTACACGAAGTACGTCCAGTTTTTGCCGTGACCCTCTCTACTCTTTCGCACATGCTCTTCGGGTGAAATGATGATACCATGCCAAGTTTCAACATTTTCAGAATTCATTTTGTAGTGATTTTCAATTTCATGGTCATTTAGCTCTCTAAACAATTAGGTAAATGACCGAAAAACAACAAATGATGTTAGAACATGTTGGAAATTGATGACGTCGCTTTGAATGTTGCATACTGAACACAAAAGAAGTTTAGAGTTCAAATAAGTTTAAAAAACATTGAAGTGCCCGTGTAACAGATGAGTTCTCGTCCGAAACCCTGATACTCCGAAAGAGTTTGTCCAATTTGTACATGAAGTGCGTCCAGTTTTTGCTGTGACCCGCTCTACTCTTTCGCACATGCTATGCGGGTGAAATGATGATACCATGCCAAGTTTCAACATTTTCAGAATTCATGTTGTACTGATTTTCAATTTCACGGTCATTTAGCTCTCTAAACAATTAGGTAAATGACCGAAAAACAACAAATGATGTCAGAACATGTTGGAATTGATGACGTCGCTTTGAATGCTGCATACTGAACACAAAAGAAGTCGGAGTTCAAATAAGTTTAAAAAACATGGAAGTGCCCGTGTAACAGATGAGTTCTCGTCCGAAACGTTGATACTCCGAAAGAGTTTGTCCAGTTTGTACACGAAGTGCGTCTAGTTTTTGCCGTGACCCTCTCTACTCTTTCGCACATGCTATGCGGGTGAAATGATGATACCATGCAGTGTTTCAACATTTTCTGAATTCATTTTGTAGTGATTTTCAATTTCACGGTCATTTATCTCTCTAAAAAATTAGGTAAATGACCGAAAAACAACAAATGATGTCAGAACATGTTGGAAACTGATGACGTCGCTTTGAATGCTGCATACTGAACACAAAAGAAGTCCAGAGTTCAAATAAGTTTAAAAAACATTGAAGTGCTCGTGTAACAGATGAGTTCTCATCCGAAACCCTGATACTCCGACAGAGTTTGTCCAATTTGTACATGAAGTGCGTCCAGTTTTTGCCGTGACCCTCTCTACTCTTTCGCACATGCTATGCGGGTGAAATGATGATACCATGCCAAGTTTCAACATTTTCAGAATTCAT
>NW_021298464.1:14276-17614 GCF_002162155.2 Triticum dicoccoides
ATTCATTTTGTAGTGATTTTCAATTTCACGGTCATTTAGCTCTCTAAACAATTAGGTAAATGACCGAAAAACAACAAATGATGTTAGAACATGTTGGAAATTGATGACGTCGCTTTGAATGCTGCATACTGAACAGAAAAGAAGTCTAGAGTTCAAATAAGTTTAAAAAACATTGAAGTGCCGGTGTAACAGATGAGTTCTCGTCCGAAACCCTGATACTCCGAAAGAGTTTGTCCAGTTTGTACATGAAGTGCGTCCAGTTTTTGCCGTGACCCTCTCTACTCTTTCGCACATGCTATGCGGGTGAAATGATGATACCATGCCAAGTTTCAACATTTTCAGAATTCATTTTGTAGTGATTTTGAATTTCACGGTCATTTAGCTCTCTAAACAATTAGGTAAATGACTGAAAAACAACAAATGATGTTAGAACATATTGGAAATTGATGATGTCGCTTTGAATGTTGCATACTCAACACAAAAGACGTCCAGAGTTCAAATAAGTTTAAAAAACATTGAAGTGCCCGTGTAACAGATGAGTTCTTGTCCAAAACCCTGATACTCCGAAAGAGTTTGTCCAATTTGTACATGAAGTGCGTCCAGTTTTTGCAGTGCCCTCGCTACTCTTTCGCACATTCTATGCGGGTGAAATGATGATACCATGCCAAGTTTCAACATTTTCAGAATTCATTTTGTAGTGATTTTCAATTTCACGGTCATTTAGCTCTCTAAACAATTAGGTAAATGACTGAAAAAAAATGATGTTAGAACATGTTGGAAATTGATGACGTCGCTTTGAATGCTGCATACTGAACACAAAAAAAGTCCGGAGTTCAAATAAGTTTAAAAAACATTCAAGTGCCCATGTAACAGATGAGTTCTCGTCCGAAACCCTGATACTCCGAAAGAGTTTGTCCAATTTGTACGTGACGTGCGTCAAGTTTTTGCCGTGACCCTCTCTACTCTTTCGCACATGCTATGCGGGTGAAATGATGATACCATGCCAAGTTTTAACATTTTTAGAATTCATTTTGTAGTGATTTTCAATTTCACGGTCATTTAGCTCTCGAAACAATTAGGTAAATGACCAAAAAACTACAAATGATGTTAGAACATGTTGGAAATTGATGACGTCGCTTTGAATGGTGCATACTGAACACAAAAGAAGTTTAGAGTTCAAATAAGTTTAAAAAACATTGAAGTGCTCGTGTAACAGATGAGTTCTCGTCCGAAACCCTGATACTCCGAAAGAGTTTGTCCAATTTGTACGTGACGTGCGTCAAGTTTTTGCCGTGACCCTCTCTACTCTTTCGCACATGCTATGCGGGTGAAATGATGATACCATGCCAAGTTTCAACATTTTCAGAATTCATTTTGTAGTGATTTTCAATTTCACGGTCATTTAGCTCTCTAAACAATTAGGTAAATGACCAAAAAACTACAAATGATGTTAGAACATGTTGGAAATTGATGACGTCGCTTTGAATGCTGCATACTGAACACAAAAGAAGTCCAGAGTTCAAATAAGTTTAAAAAACATTGAAGTGCCCGTGTAACAGATGAGTTCTCGTCCAAAACCCTGATACTCCGAAAGAGTTTGTCCAATTTGTACATGAAGTGCGTCCAGTTTTTTCCGTGACCCTCTCTACTCTTTCGCATATGCTATGCGGGTGAAATGATGATACCATGCCAAGTTTCAACATTTTCAGAATTCATTGTGTAGTGATTTTTAATTTCACGGTCATTTAGCTCTCTAAACAATTAGGTAAATGACCGAAAAACAACAAATGATGTTAGAACATGTTGGAAATTGATGACGTCACTTTGAATGTTGCATACTGAACAAAAAAGAAGTCCAGAGTTCAAATAAGTTTAAAAAACATTGAAGTGCCCGTGTAACAGATGAGTTCTCGTCCGAAACCCTGATACTCCGACAGAGTTTGTCCAGTTTGTACACGAAGTGCGTCCAGTTTTTGCCGTGACCCTCTCTACTCTTTTGCACATGCTATGCGGGTGAAATGATGAGACCATGCCAAGTTTCAACATTTTCAGAATTCATTTTGTAGTGATTTTCAATTTCACGGTCATTTAGCTCTCTAAACAATTAGGTAAATGACCGAAAAACAACAAATGATGTCAGAACATGTTGGAAATTGATGACGGAGCTTTGAATGCTGTATACTGAACAGAAAAGAAGTCTGGAGTTCAAATAAGTTTAAAAAACATTGAAGTGGCCGTGTAATAGATGAGTTCTCGTCCAAAACCCTGATACTCCGGAAGAGTTTGTCCAATTTGTACATGACGTGGGTCAAGTTTTTGCCGTGACCCTCTCTACTCTTTCGCACATGCTATGCGGGTGAAATGATGATACCATGCCAAGTTTCAACATTTTCAGAATTCATTTTGTAGTGATTTTCAATTTCACAGTCATTTAGCTCTCTAAACAATTAGGTAAATGACCGAAAAACAACAAATGATGTTAGAACATGTTGGAAATTGATGTCGTCTCTTTGAATGCTGCATACTGAACACAAAAGAAGTCCAGCGTTCAAATAAGTTTAAAAACATTGAAGTGCCCGTGTAACAGATGAGTTCTCGTCCGAAACCCTGATACTCCGAAAGAGTTTGTCCAATTTGTACGTGACGTGCGTCATGTTTTTGCCGTGACCCTATCTACTCTTTCGTACATGCTATGCGGGTGAAATGATGATACCATGCCAAGTTTCAACATTTTCAGAATTAATTTTGTAGTGATTTTCAATTACACGGTCATTTAGCTCTCTAAACAATTAGGTAAATGACCGAAAAACAACAAATGATGTTAGAACATGTTGGAAATTGATGACATCGCTTTGAATGTTGCATACTGAACACAAAAGAAGTCCGGAGTTCAAATAAGTTTAAAAAACATTGAAGTGCCCGTGTAACAGATGAGTTCTCGTCCGAAACCCTGATACTCCGAAAGAGTTTGTCCAGTTTGTACACGAAGTGCGTCCAGTTTTTGCCGTGACCCTCTCTACTCATTTGCACATGCTATGCGGGTGAAATGATGAGACCATGCCAAGTTTCAACATTTTCAGAATTCATTTTGTAGTGATTTTCAATTTCACGGTCATTTAGCTCTCTAAACAATTAGGTAAATGACCGAAAAACAACAAATGATGTCAGAACATGTTGGAAATTGATGACGTAGCTTTGAATGCTGCATACTGAACACAAAAGAAGTCGGAGTTCAAATAAGTTTAAAAAACATCAAAGTGCCCGTGTAACAGATGAGTTCTTGTCCGAAACCCTGATACTCCGAAAGAGTTTGTCCAGTTTGTACACGAAGTGCGTCC
>NW_021298464.1:17954-20008 GCF_002162155.2 Triticum dicoccoides
CAACAAATGATGTCAGAACATGTTGGAAATTGATGACATCGCTTTGAATGCTGCATACTGAACACAAAAGAAGTCGGAGTTCAAATAAGTTTAAAAAACATCGAAGTGCCCGTGTAACAGATGAGTTCTCGTCCGAAACCCTGATACTCCGGAAGAGTTTTTCCAGTTTGTACACGAAGTGCGTCCAGTTTTTGCCGTGACCCTCTCTACTCTTTCGCACATGCTATGCGAGTGAAATGATGATACCATGCCAAGTTTCAACATTTTCAGAATTCATTTTGTAGTGATTTTCAATTTCACGATCATTTAGCTCTCTAAACAATTAGGTAAATGACCGAAAAACAACAAATGATGTTAGAACATGTTGGAAATTGATGACGTCGCTTTGAATGCTGCATACTGAACACAAAAGAAGACCGGAGTTCAAGTAAGTTTAAAAAACATTGAAGTGTTCGTGTAACAGATGAGTTCTCGTCCGAAACCCTGTTACTCCGAAAGAGTTTGTCCAGTTTGTACACGAAGTGCGTCCAGTTTTTGCCGTGACCCTCTCTACTCTTTTGCACATGCTATGCGGGTGAAATGATGATACCATGCCAAGTTTCAACATTTTCAGAATTCATTTGTAGTGATTTTCAATTTCGCGGTCATTTAGCTCTCTAAACAATCAGGTAATTGACCGAAAAACAACAAATGATGTTAGAACATGTTGGAAATTGATGACGTCGCTTTGAATGCTGCATACTGAACACAAAAGAAGTCAGAGTTCAAATAAGTTTAAAAAACATCGAAGTGCCCGTGTAACAGATGAGTTCTCGTCCGAAACCCTGATACTCCGAAAGAGTTTGTCCAGTTTGTACGTGACGTGGGTCAAGTTTTTGCCGTGACCCTCTCTACTCTTTTGCACATGCTATGTGGGTGAAATGATGATACCATGCCAAGTTTCAACATTTTCAGAATTCATTTTGTAGTGATTTTCAATTTCACGATCATTTAGCTCTCTAAACAATTTGGTAAATGACCGAAAAACAACAAATGATGTTAGAACATGTTGGAAATTGATGACGTTGCTTTGAATGCTGCATACTGAACACGAAAGAAGTCTGTGAACACGAAAGAAGTCCGGAGTTCAAATAAGTTTAAAAAACATTGAAGTGCCCGTGTAACAGATGAGTTCTCGTCCATAACCCTGTTACTCCGAAAGAGTTTGTCCAGCTTGTACACGAAGTGCATCCAGTTTTTGTCGTGACCCTCTCTTCTCTTTCGCACATGCTATGCGGGTGAAATGATGATACCATGCCAAGTTTCAACATTTTCAGAATTCATTTGTAGTGATTTTCAATTTCACGGTCATTTAGCTCTCTAAACAATTAGGTAAATGACCGAAAAACAACAAATGATGTCAGAACATGTTGGAAATTGATGACGTCGCTTTGAATCCTGCATACTGAACACAAAAGAAGTCGGAGTTCAAATAAGTTTAAAAAACATCGAAGTGCCCGTGTAACATATGAGTTCTCGTCCGAAACCTGATACTACGAAAGAGTTTGTCCAGTTTGTACACGAAGTGTGTACAGTTTTTGCCGTGAACCTCTCTACTCTTTCCCACATGCTATGCAGGTGAAATAATGATACCATGCCAAGTTTCAACATTTTCAGAATTCATTTTGTAGTGATTTTCAATTTCACGGTCATTTAGCTCTCTAAACAATTAGGTAAATGACCGAAAAACAACAAATGATGTCAGAACATGCTGGAAATTGATGACGTAGCTTTGAATGCTGCATACTGAACACAAAAGAAGTCGGAGTTCAAATAAGTTTAAAAAACATTGAAGTGCCCGTGTAACAGATGACTTCTCGTCCAAAACCCTGATACTCCGAAAGGGTTTGTCCAGTTTGTACACGAAGTGCGTCCAGTTTTTGCCGTGACCCTCTCTACTCTTTCGCACATGCTATGCGGGTGAAATGATGATACCATGCCAAGTTTCAACATTTTCAGAATTCATTTTGTAGTGATTTTCAATTTCACGGTCATTTAGCTCTCTAAACAATTAG
>NW_021298464.1:20222-24397 GCF_002162155.2 Triticum dicoccoides
TCTCGTCCGAAACCCTGATACTCCGAAAGAGTTTGTACACGAAGTGCGTCCAGTTTTTGCCGTGACCCTCTCTACTCTTTCGCACATGCTATGCGGGTGAAATGATGATACCATGCCAAGTTTCAACATTTTCAGAATTCATTTTGTAGTGATTTTCAATTTCACGGTCATTTAGCTCTCTAAACAATTAGGTAAATGACCGAAAAACAACAAATGATGTCAGAACATGTTGGAAATTGATGACGTCGCTTTGAATGCTGCATACTGAACACAAAAGAAGTCGGACTTCAAATAAGTTTAAAAAACATCGAAGTGCCCGTGTAACAGATGAGTTCTCGTCCGAAACCCTGATACTCCGGAAGAGTTTTTCCAGTTTGTACACGAAGTGCGTCCAGTTTTTGCCGTGACCCTCTCTACTCTTTCGCACATGCTATGCGAGTGAAATGATGATACCATGCCAAGTTTCAACATTTTCAGAATTCATTTTGTAGTGATTTTCAATTTCATGATCATTTAGCTCTCTAAACAATTAGGTAAATGACCGAAAAACAACAAATGATGTTAGAACATGTTGGAAATTGATGACGTCGCTTTAAATGCTGCATACTGAACACAAAAGAAGTCCGGAGTTCAAATAAGTTTAAAAAACATTGAAGTGCCCGTGTAACAGATGAGTTCTCGTCCGAAACCCTGTTACTCCGAAAGAGTTTGTCCAGTTTGTACACGAAGTGCGTCTAGTTTTTTCCGTGACCCTCTCTACTCTTTTGCACATGCTATGCGGGTGAAATGATGATACCATGCCAAGTTTCAACATTTTCAGAATTCATTTGTAGTGATTTTCAATTTCACGGTCATTTAGCTCCCTAAATAATTAGGTAAATGACCGAAAAACAACAAATGATGTTAGAACATGTTGGAAATTGATGGCGTCGCTTTGAATGCTGCATACTGAACACAAAAGAAGTCCGGAGTTCAAATAAGTTTAAAAAACATTGAAGTGCCCGTGTAACAGATGAGTTCTCGTCCGAAATCCTGATACTCTGAAAGAGTTTGTCTAATTTGTACATGAAGTGCGTCCAGTTTTTTCCGTGACACTCTCTACTCTTTCGCACATGCTATGCGGGTGAAATAATGATACCATGCCAAGTTTCAACATTTTCAGAATTCATTTTGTAGTGATTTTCAATTTCACGGTCATTTAGCTCTCTAAACAATTAGGTAAATGACCAAAAAACAACAAATGATGTAGAACATGTTGGAAATTGATGACATCACTTTGAATGCTGCATACTGAACACAAAAGAAGTCCGGAGTTCAAATAAGTTTAAAAAACATTAAAGTGCCTGTGTAACAGATGAGTTCTCGTTCGAAACCCTGTTACTCCGAAAGAGTTTGTCCAGTTTGTACACGAAGTGCGTCCAGTTTTTGCCGTGACCCTCTCTACTCTTTTGCACATGCTATGTGGGTGAAATGATGATACCATGCCAAGTTTCAGCATTTTCTGAATTCATTTTGTAGTGATTTTCAATTTCACGGTCATTTAGCTCTTTAAACAATTAGGTAAATGACCGAAAAACAACAAATGATGTTAGAACATGTTGGAAATTCATGATGTCGCTTTGAATGCTGCATACTGAACACAAAAGAAGTCCGGAGTTCAAATAAGTTTAAAAAACATTGAAGTGCCCGTGTAACAGATGAGTTCTCGTCCGAAACCCTGATACTCCGAAAGAGTTTGTCCAGTTTGTACACGAAGTGCGTCCAGTTTTTGCCGTGACCCTCTCTACTCTTTTGCACATGCTATGCGGGTGAAATGATGATACCATGCCAAGTTTCAACATTTTCAGAATTCATTTTGTAGTGATTTTCAATTTCACGGTCATTTAGCTCTCTAAACAATTAGGTAAATGACCAAAAAAAACAAATGATGCTAGAACATGTTGGAAATTGATGACGTCGCTTTGAATGCTGCATACTGAACACAAAAGAAGTCGGAGTTCAAATAAGTTTAAAAAACATCAAAGTGCCCGTGTAACAGATGAGTTCTCGTGTGAAAGCCTGATACTCCGGAAGAGTTTTTCCAATTTGTACGTGACGTGGGTCAAGTTTTTGCCGTGACCCTCTCTACTCTTTTGCACAGATGAGTTCTCGTTCGAAACCCTGTTACTCCGAAAGAGTTTGTCCAGTTTGTACACGAAGTGCGTCCAGTTTTTGCCGTGACCCTCTCTACTCTTTTGCACATGCTATGTGGGTGAAATGATGATACCATGCCAAGTTTCAGCATTTTCTGAATTCATTTTGTAGTGATTTTCAATTTCACGGTCATTTAGCTCTTTAAACAATTAGGTAAATGACCGAAAAACAACAAATGATGTTAGAACATGTTGGAAATTCATGATGTCGCTTTGAATGCTGCATACTGAACACAAAATAAGTCCGGAGTTCAAATAAGTTTAAAAACATTGAAGTGCCCGTGTAACAGATGAGTTCTCGTTCGAAACCCTGTTACTCCGAAAGAGTTTGTCCAGTTTGTACACGAAGTGCGTCCAGTTTTTGCCGTGACCCTCTCTACTCTTTTGCACATGCTATGCGGGTGAAATGATGATACCATGCCAAGTTTCAACATTTTCAGAATTCATGTTGTAGTGATTTTCAATTTCACGGTCATTTAGCTCTCTAAACAATTAGGTAAATGACCGAAAAACAACAAATGATGTCAGAACATGTCGGAAATTGATGACGTCGCTTTGAATGCTGCATACTGAACACAAAAGAAGTCGGAGTTCAAATAAGTTTAAAAAACATTGAAGTGCCCGTGTAACAGATGAGTTCTCGTTCGAAACCCTGTTACTCCGAAAGAGTTTGTCCAGTTTGTACACCAAGTGCGTCAAGTTTTTGCCGTGACCCTCTCTACTCTTTCGCACATGCTATGTGGGTGAAATGATGATACCATGCCAAGTTTCAACATTTTCAGAATTCATTTGTAGTGATTTTCAATTTCATGATCATTTAGCTCTCTAAACAATTAGGTAAATGACCGAAAAACAACAAATGATGTTAGAACATGTTGGAAATTGATGACGTCGCTTTGAATGCTGCATACTGAACACAAAAGAAGTCCGGAGTTCAAATAAGTTTAAAAAACATTGAAGTGCCCGTGTAACAGATGAGTTCTCGTTCGAAACCCTGTTACTCCGAAAGAGTTTGTCCAGTTTGTACACGAAGTGCGTCCAGTTTTTGCCGTGACCCTCTCTACTCTTTTGCACATGCTATGCGGGTGAAATCATGGTACCATGCCAAGTTTCAACATTTTCAGAATTCATTTGTAGCGATTTTCAATTTCACGGTCATTTAGCTCTCTAAACAATTAGGTAAATGACCGAAAAACAACAAATGATGTCAGAATATGTTGGAAATTGATGACGTCGCTTTGAATGCTGCATACTGAACACAAAAGAAGTCGGAGTTCAAATAAGCTTAAAAAACATCGAAGTGCCCGTGTAACAGATGAGTTCTCGTCCGAAACCCTGATACTCCGAAAGAGTTTGCCCAGTTTGTACATGAAGTGCGTCAAGTTTTTGCCGTGACCCTCTCTACTCTTTCGCACATGCTATGCGGGTGAAATGATGATACCATGCCAAGTTTCAGCATTTTCCGAATTCATTTTGTAGTGATTTTCAATTTCACGGTCATTTAGCTCTTTAAACAATTAGGTAAATGACCGAAAAACAACAAATGATGTTAGAACATGTTGGAAATTCATGATGTCGCTTTGAATGCTGCATACTGAACACAAAATAAGTCCAGAGTTCAAATAAGTTTAAAAACATTGAAGTGCCCGTGTAACAGATGAGTTCTCGTTCGAAACCCTGTTACTCCGAAAGAGTTTGTCCAGTTTGTACACGAAGTGCGTCCAGTTTTTGCCGTGACCCTCTCTACTCTTTTGCACATGCTATGCGGGTGAAATGATGATACCATGCCAAGTTTCAACATTTTCAGAATTCATTTGTAGTGATTTTCAATTTCGCGGTCATTTAGCTCTCTAAACAATCAGGTAATTGACCGAAAAACAACAAATGATGTCAGAAATGTTGGAAATTGATGACGTCGCTTTGAATGCTGCATACTGAACACAAAAGAAGTCGGAGTTCAAATAAGCTTAAAAAACATCGAAG
>NW_021298464.1:24407-25573 GCF_002162155.2 Triticum dicoccoides
GAGTTCAAATAAGTTTAAAAACATTGAAGTGCCCGTGTAACAGATGAGTTCTCGTTCGAAACCCTGTTACTCCGAAAGAGTTTGTCCAGTTTGTACACGAAGTGCGTCCAGTTTTTGCCGTGACCCTCTCTACTCTTTTGCACATGCTATGCGGGTGAAATGATGATACCATGCCAAGTTTCAACATTTTCAGAATTCATTTGTAGTGATTTTCAATTTCGCGGTCATTTAGCTCTCTAAACAATCAGGTAATTGACCGAAAAACAACAAATGATGTTAGAACATGTTGGAAATTGATGACGTCGCTTTGAATGCTGCATACTGAACACGAAAGAAGTCAGAGTTCAAATAACTTCAAAAAACATTGAAGTGCCCGTGTAACAGATGAGTTCTCGTCCGAAACCCTGATACTCCGAAAGAGTTTGTCCAGTTTGTACGTGACGTGGGTCAAGTTTTTGCCGTGACCCTCTCTACTCTTTTGCACCTGCTATGTGGGTGAAATGATGATACCATGCCAAGTTTCAACATTTTTAGAATTCATTTTGTAGTGATTTTCAATTTCATGATCATTTAGCTCTCTAAACAATTAGGTAAATGACCGAAAAACAACAAATGATGTTAGAACATGTTGGAAATTGATGACGTCGCTTTGAATGCTGCATACTGAACACGAAAGAAGTCTGTGAACACGAAAGAAGTCCGGAGTTCAAATAAGTTTAAAAAACATTGAAGTGCCCATGTAATAGATGAGTTCTCGTCCAAAACCCTGTTACTCCGAAAGAGTTTGTCCAGCTTGTACACGAAGTGCATCCAGTTTTTGTCGTGACCCTCTCTTGTCTTTCGCACATGCTATGCGGGTGAAATGATGATAACATGCCAAGTTTCAACATTTTCAGAATTCATTTGTAGTGATTTTCAATTTCACGGTCATTTAGCTCTCTAAACAATTAGGTAAATGACCGAAAAACAACAAATGATGTCAGAACATGTTGGAAATTGATGACGTCGCTTTGAATCCTGCATACTGAACACAAAAGAAGTCGGAGTTCAAATAAGTTTAAAAAACATCGAAGTGCCCGTGTAACATATGAGTTCTCGTCCGAAACCTGATACTACGAAAGAGTTTGTCCAGTTTGTACACGAAGTGTGTACAGTTTTTGCCGTGA
>NW_021298464.1:25583-26612 GCF_002162155.2 Triticum dicoccoides
TGTACATGAAGTGCGTCTAGTTTTTTCCGTGACACTCTCTACTCTTTCGCACATGCTATGCGGGTGAAATGATGATACCATGCCAAGTTTCGACATTTTCAGAATTCATTTTGTAGTGATTTTCAATTTCACGGTTATTTAGCTCTCTAAACAATTAGGTAAATGACCAAAGAACAAACAAATGATGTAGAACATGTTGGAAATTGATGACATCACTTTGAATGCTGCATACTGAACACAAAAGAAGTCCGGAGTTCAAATAAGTTTAAAAAACATTGAAGTGCCCGTGTAACAGATGAGTTCTCGTCCGAAACCCTGATACTCGGAAAGAGTTTGTCCAGTTTGTACACGAAGTGCGTCCAGTTTTTGCCGTGACCCTCTCTACTCTTTTGCACATGCTATGCGGGTGAAATGATGATACCATGCCAAGTTTCAACATTTTCAGAATTCATTTTGTAGTGATTTTCAATTTCACGGTCATTTAGCTCTCTAAACAATTAGGTAAATGACCGAAAAAAACAAATGATGCTAGAACATGTTGGAAATTGATGACGTCGCTTTGAATGCTGCATACTGAAGACAAAAGAAGTCGGAGTTCAAATAAGTTTAAAAAACATCAAAGTGCCCGTGTAACAGATGAGTTCTCGTGTGAAACCCTGATACTCCGGAAGAGTTTTTCCAATTTGTACGTGACGTGGGTCTAGTTTTTGCCGTGACCCTCTCTACTCTTTTGCACAGATGAGTTCTCGTTCGAAACCCTGTTAATCCGAAAGAGTTTGTCCAGTTTGTACACGAAGTGCGTCCAGTTTTTGCCGTGACCCTCTCTACTCTTTTGCACATGCTATGTGGGTGAAATGATGATACAATGCCAAGTTTTAGCATTTTCCGAATTCATTTTGTAGTGATTTTCAATTTCACGGTCATTTAGCTCTTTAAACAATTAGGTAAATGACCGAAAAACAACAAATGATGTTAGAACATGTTGGAAATTCATGATGTCGCTTTGAATGCTGCATACTGAACACAAAA
>NW_021298464.1:26622-27867 GCF_002162155.2 Triticum dicoccoides
AAAGAAGTCAGAGTTCAAATAACTTCAAAAAACATTGAAGTGCCCGTGTAACAGATGAGTTCTCGTCCGAAACCCTGATACTCCGAAAGAGTTTGTCCAGTTTGTACGTGACGTGGGTCAAGTTTTTGCCGTGACCCTCTCTACTCTTTTGCACCTGCTATGTGGGTGAAATGATGATACCATGCCAAGTTTCAACATTTTTAGAATTCATTTTGTAGTGATTTTCAATTTCATGATCATTTAGCTCTCTAAACAATTAGGTAAATGACCGAAAAACAACAAATGATGTTAGAACATGTTGGAAATTGATGACGTCGCTTTGAATGCTGCATACTGAACACGAAAGAAGTCTGTGAACACGAAAGAAGTCCGGAGTTCAAATAAGTTTAAAAAACATTAAAGTGCCCATGTAATAGATGAGTTCTCGTCCAAAACCCTGTTACTCCGAAAGAGTTTGTCCAGCTTGTACACGAAGTGCATCCAGTTTTTGTCGTGACCCTCTCTTGTCTTTCGCACATGCTATGCGGGTGAAATGATGATAACATGCCAAGTTTCAACATTTTAAGAATTCATTTGTAGTGATTTTCAATTTCACGGTCATTTAGCTCTCTAAACAATTAGGTAAATGACCGAAAAACAACAAATGATGTCAGAACATGTTGGAAATTGATGACGTCGCTTTGAATCCTGCATACTGAACACAAAAGAAGTCGGAGTTCAAATAAGTTTAAAAAACATCGAAGTGCCCGTGTAACATATGAGTTCTCGTCCGAAACCTGATACTACGAAAGAGTTTGTCCAGTTTGTACACGAAGTGTGTCCAGTTTTTGCCGTGACCCTCTCTACTCTTTCCCACATGCTATGCGGGTGAAATGATGATACCATGCCAAGTTTCAACATTTTCAGAATTCATTTTGTAGTGATTTTCAATTTCACGGTCATTTAGCTCTCTAAACAATTAGGTAAATGACCGAAAAACAACAAATGATGTCAGAACATGTTGGAAATTGATGACGTAGCTTTGAATGCTGCATACTGAACACAAAAGAAGTCGGAGTTCAAATAAGTTTAAAAAACATTGAAGTGCCCGTGTAACAGATGACTTCTCGTCCAAAACCCTAATACTCCGAAAGAGTTTGTCCAGTTTGTACACGAAGTGCGTCCAGTTTTTGCCGTGACCCTCTCTACTCTTTCGCACATGCTATGCGGGTGAAATGATGATACCATGCCAAGTTTCAACATTTT
>NW_021298464.1:28181-29963 GCF_002162155.2 Triticum dicoccoides
AGAATTCATTTTGTAGTGATTTTCAATTTCACGGTCATTTAGCTCTCTAAAGAATTAGGTAAATGACCGAAAAACAACAAATGATGTCAGAACATGTTGGAAATTGATGACGTCGCTTTGAATGCTGCATACTGAACACAAAAGAAGTCAGAGTTCAAATAAGTTTAAAAAACATCGAAGTGCCCGTGTAACAGATGAGTTCTCGTCCGAAACCCTGATACTCCGGAAGAGTTTTTCCAGTTTGTACACGAAGTGCGTCCAGTTTTTGCCGTGACCCTCTCTACTCTTTCGCACATGCTATGCGAGTGAAATGATGATACCATGCCAAGTTTCAACATTTTCAGAATTCATTTTGTAGTGATTTTCAATTTCACGATCATTTAGCACTCTAAACAATTAGGTAAATGACCGAAAAACAACAAATGATGTTAGAACATGTTGGAAATTGATGACGTCGCTTTGAATGCTGCATACTGAACACAAAAGAAGTCCGGAGTTCAAATAAGTTTAAAAAACATTGAAGTGCCCGTGTAACAGATGAGTTTTCGTCCGAAACCCTGTTACTCCGAAAGAGTTTGTCCAGTTTGTACACGAAGTGCGTCTAGTTCTTGCCGTGACCCTCTCTACTCTTTTGCACATGCTATGCGGGTGAAATGATGATACCATGCCAAGTTTCAACATTTTCAGAATTCATTTGTAGTGATTTTCAATTTCACGGTCATTTAGCTCCCTAAATAATTAGGTAAATGACCGAAAAACAACAAATGATGTTAGAACATGTTGGAAATTGATGACGTCGCTTTGAATGCTGCATACTGAACACAAAAGAAGTCCGGAGTTCAAATAAGTTTAAAAAACATTGAAGTGCCCGTGTAACAGATGAGTTCTCGTCCGAAATCCTGATACTCCGAAAGAGTTTGTCTAATTTGTACATGAAGTGCGTCCAGTTTTTTCCATGACACTCTCTACTCTTTCGCACATGCTATGCGGGTGAAATGATGATACCATGCCAAGTTTCAACATTTTCAGAATTCATTTTGTAGTGATTTTCAATTTCACGGTCATTTAGCTCTCTAAACAATTAGGTAAATGACCAAAAAACAACAAATGATGTAGAACATGTTGGAAATTGATGACATCACTTTGAATGCTGCATACTGAACACAAAAGAAGTCCGGAGTTCAAATAAGTTTAAAAAACATTAAAGTGCCCGTGTAACAGATGAGTTCTCGTCCAAAACCCTGATACTCTGAAAGAGTTTGTCCAGTTTGTACACGAAGTGCGTCTAGTTTTTGTCGTGACCCTCTCTACTCTTTTGCACATGCTATGCGGGTGAAATGATGATACCATGCCAAGTTTCAACATTTTCAGAATTCATTTTGTAGTGATTTTCAATTTCACGATCATTTAGCTCTCTAAACAATTAGGTAAATGACCGAAAAACAACAAATGATGTTAGAACATGTTGGAAATTGATGACATCGCTTTGAATGCTGCATACTGAACACAAAAGAAGTCCGGAGTTCAAATAAGTTTAAAAAACATTGAAGTGCCCGTGTAACAGATGAGTTCTCGTCTGAAATCCTGATACTCCGAAAGAGTTTGTCCAATTTGTACATGAAGTGCGTCTAGTTTTTTCCGTGACACTCTCTACTCTTTCGCACATGCTATGCGGGTGAAATGATGATACCATGCCAAGTTTCGACATTTTCAGAATTCATTTTGTAGTGATTTTCAATTTCACGGTTATTTAGCTCTCTAAACAATTAGGTAAATGACCAA
>NW_021298464.1:33726-35182 GCF_002162155.2 Triticum dicoccoides
TAGAACATGTTGGAAATTGATGACGTCGCTTTGAATGCTGCATACTGAAGACAAAAGAAGTCGGAGTTCAAATAAGTTTAAAAAACATCAAAGTGCCCGTGTAACAGATGAGTTCTCGTGTGAAACCCTGATACTCCGGAAGAGTTTTTCCAATTTGTACGTGACGTGGGTCTAGTTTTTGCCGTGACCCTCTCTACTCTTTTGCACAGATGAGTTCTCGTTCGAAACCCTGTTAATCCGAAAGAGTTTGTCCAGTTTGTACACGAAGTGCGTCCAGTTTTTGCCGTGACCCTCTCTACTCTTTTGCACATGCTATGTGGGTGAAATGATGATACAATGCCAAGTTTTAGCATTTTCCGAATTCATTTTGTAGTGATTTTCAATTTCACGGTCATTTAGCTCTTTAAACAATTAGGTAAATGACCGAAAAACAACAAATGATGTTAGAACATGTTGGAAATTCATGATGTCGCTTTGAATGCTGCATACTGAACACAAAATAAGTCCGGAGTTCAAATAAGTTTAAAAACATTGAAGTGCCCGTGTAACAGATGAGTTCTCGTTCGAAACCCTGTTACTCCGAAAGAGTTTGTCCAGTTTGTACACGAAGTGCGTCCAGTTTTTGCCGTGACCCTCTCTACTCTTTTGCAAATGCTATGCGGGTGAAATGATGATACCATGCTAAGTTTCAACATTTTCAGAATTCATGTTGTAGTGATTTTCAATTTCACGGTCATTTAGCTCTCTAAACAATTAGGTAAATGACCGAAAAACAACAAATGATGTCAGAACATGTCGGAAATTGATGACGTCGCTTTGAATGCTGCATACTGAACACAAAAGAAGTCGGAGTTCAAATAAGTTTAAAAAACATTGAAGTGCCCGTGTAACAGATGAGTTCTCGTTCGAAACCCTGTTACTCCGAAAGAGTTTCTCTAGTTTGTACACCAAGTGCGTCAAGTTTTTGCCGTGACCCTCTCTACTCTTTCGCACATGCTATGTGGGTGAAATGATGATACCATGCCAAGTTTCAACATTTTCAGAATTCATTTGTAGTGATTTTCAATTTCATGATCATTTAGCTCTCTAAACAATTAGGTAAATGATCGAAAAACAACAAATGATGTTAGAACATGTTGGAAATTGATGACGTCGCTTTGAATGCTGCATACTGAACACAAAAGAAGTCCGGAGTTCACATAAGTTTAAAAAACATTGAAGTGCCCGTGTAACAGATGAGTTCTCGTTCGAAACCCTGTTACTCCGAAAGAGTTTGTCCAGTTTGTACACGAAGTGCGTCCAGTTTTTGCCGTGACCCTCTCTACTCTTTTGCACATGCTATGCGGGTGAAATGATGATACCATGCCAAGTTTCAACATTTTCAGAATTCATTTGTAGCGATTTTCAATTTCACGGTCATTTAGCTCTCTAAACAATTAGGTAAATGACCGAAAAA
>NW_021298464.1:39872-43838 GCF_002162155.2 Triticum dicoccoides
CTCTTTTGCACATGCTATGCGGGTCAAATGATGATACCATACCAGGTTTCAACATTTTCAGAATTCATGTTGTAGTGATTTTCAATTTCACGGTCATTTAGCTCTCTAAACAATTAGGTAAATGACCGAAAAACAACAAATGATGTCAGAACATGTTGGAAATTGATGACGTCGCTTTGAATGCTGCATACTGAACACAAAAGAAGTCGGAGTTCAAATAAGTTTAAAAAACATCGAAGTGCCCATGTAACAGATGAGTTCTCGTCCGAAACCCTGATACTCCGAAAGAGTTTGTCCAGTTTGTACACGAAGTGCGTCCAGTTTTTGCCGTGACCCTCTCTACTCTTCCGCACATGCTATGCGGGTGAAATGATGATACCATGCCAAGTTTCAACATTTTCAGAATTCATTTTGTAGTGATTTTCAATTTCATGGTCATTTACCTCTCTAAACAATTAGGTAAATGACCGAAAAACAACAAATGATGTTAGAACATGTTGGAAATTGATGACGTCGCTTTGAATGCTGCATACTGAACACAAACGAAGTCTAGAGTTCAAATAAGTTTCAAAAACATTGAAGTGCCCGTGTAACAGATGAGTTCTCGTCCGAAACCCTGATACTTCGAAAGAGTTTGTCCAGTTTGTACACGAAGTTCGTCCAGTTTTTGCCGTGACCCTCTCTACTCTTTTGCACATGCTATGCGGGTGAAATGATGATACCATGCCAAGTTTCAGCATTTTCCGAATTCATTTTGTAGTGATTTTCAATTTCACGGTCATTTAGCTCTCTAAACAATTAGGTAAATGACCGAAAAACAACAAATGATGTCAGAACATGTTGGAAATTGATGACGTCGCTTTGAATGCTGCATACTGAACACAAAAGAACTCCAGAGTTCAAATAAGTTTAAAAAACATTGAAGTGCCCGTGTAACAGATGAGCTCTCGTCCGAAACCCTGATACTCCAAAAGAGTTTGTCCAGTTTGTACACGAAGTGCGTCCGGTTTTTGTCGTGACCCTCTCTACTCTTTTGCACATGCTATGCGGGTGAAATGATGATACCATGCCAAGTTTCAACATTTTCAGAATTCATTTTGTAGTGATTTTCAATTTCACGATCATTTAGCTCTCTAAACAATTAGGTAAATGACCGAAAAAACAAATGATGTTAGAACATGTTGGAAATTGATGACGTCGCTTTGAATGCTGCATACTGAACACAAAAGAAGTCGGAGTTCAAATAAGTTTATAAAACATCGAAGTGCCCTTGTAACAGATGAGTTCTCGTCTGAAACCCTGATACTCTGGAAGAGTTTTTCCAATTTGTACGTGACGTTGGTCAAGTTTTTGCCGTGACCCTCTCTACTCTTTCGCACATGCTATGTGGGTGAAATGATGATACCATGCCAAGTTTCAACATTTTCAGAATTCATTTGTAGTGATTTTCAATTTCATGATCATTTAGCTCTCTAAACAATTAGGTAAATGACCGAAAAACAACAAATGATGTTAGAACATGTTGGAAATTGATGACGTCGCTTTGAATGCTGCATACTGAACACAAAAGAAGTCCGGGGTTCAAATAAGTTTAAAAAACATTGAAGTGCCCGTGTAACAGATGAGTTCTCGTTCGAAACCCTGTTACTCCGAAAGAGTTTGTCCAGTTTGTACACGAAGTGCGTCCAATTTTTGCCGTGACCCTCTCTACTCTTTTGCACATGCTATGCGGGTGAAATGATGATACCATGCCAAGTTTCAACATTTTCAGAATTCATTTGTAGCGATTTTCAATTTCACGGTCATTTAGCTCTCTAAACAATTAGGTAAATGACCGAAAAACAACAAATGATGTCAGAACATGTTGGAAATTGATGACGTCGCTTTGAATGCTACATACTGAACACAAAAGAAGTCGGAGTTCAAATAAGCTTAAAAAACATCGAAGTGCCCGTGTAACAGATGAGTTCTCGTCCGAAACCCTGAAACTCCGAAAGAGTTTGTCCAGTTTGTACACGAAGTGCGTCCAGTTTTTGCCGTGACCCTCTCTACTCTTTCGCACATGCTATGCGGGTGAAATGATGATACCATGCTTAGTTTCAACATTTTCAGAATTCATTTTGTAGTGATTTTCAATTTCACGGTCATTTAGCTCTCTAAACAATTAGGTAAATGACCGAAAAAAACAAATGATGTTAGAACATGTTAGAAATTGATGACGTCGCATTGAATGCTGCATACTAAACACAAAAGAAGTCTGGAGTTCAAAGAAGTTTAAAAAACATTGAAGTGCCCGTGTAACAGATGAGTTCTCGTCCGAAACCCTGATACTCTGGAAGAGTTTGTCCAATTTGTACGTGACGTGGGTCAAGTTTTTGCCGTGACCCTCTCTACTCTTTCGCACATGCTATGCAGGTGAAATGATGATACCATGCCAAGTTTCAACATTTTTAGAATTCATTTTGTAGTGATTTTCAATTTCACGATCATTTAGCTCTCTAAACAATTAGGTAAATGACCGAAAAACAACAAATGATGTTAGAACATGTTGGAAATTGATGATGTCGCTTTGAATGCTGCATACTGAACACAAAAGAAGTCCGGAGTTCAAATAAGTTTAAAAAACATTGAAGTGCCCGTGTAACAGATGAGTTCTCGTCCGAAACCCTGTTACTCCGAAAGAGTTTGTCCAGTTTGTACACGAAGTGCGTCCAGTTTTTGCCGTGACCCTCTCTACTCTTTTGCAAATGCTATGCGGGTGAAATGATGATACCATGCCAAGTTTCAACATTTTCAGAATTCATTTGTAGTGATTTTCAATTTCACGGTCATTTAGCTCTCTAAACAATTAGGTAAATGACCGAAAAACAACAAATGATGTTAGAACATGTTGGAAATTGATGACGTCGCTTTGAATGCTGCATACTGAACACAAAAGAAGTCGGAGTTCAAATAAGCTTAAAAAACATCAAAGTGCCCGTGTAACAGATGAGTTCTCGTCCGAAACCCTGATACTCTGAAAGAGTTTGTCCAGTTTGTACACGAAGTGCGTCCAGTTTTTGCTGTGACCCTCTCTACTCTTTCACACATGCTATGCAGGTGAAATGATGATACCATGCCAAGTTTCAACATTTTTAGAATTCATTTTGTAGTGATTTTCAATTTCACGGTCATTTAGCTCCCTAAACAATTAGGTAAATGACCGAAAAAAACAAATGATGTTAGAACATGTTGGAAATTGATGACGTCGCTTTGAATGCTGCATACTGAACACAAAAGAAGTCCAGAGTTCAAATAAGTTTAAAAAACATTGAAGTGCCCGTGTAACAGATGAGTTCTCGTCCGAAACCCTGATACTCCGAAAGAGTTTGTCCAGTTTTACACGAGGTGTGTCCAGTTTTTGCCGTGACCCTCTCTACTCTTTTGCACATGCTATGCGGGTGAAATGATGATACCATGCCAAGTTTCAACATTTTCAGAATTCATGTTGTAGTGATTTTCAATTTCACGGTCATTTAGCTCTCTAAACAATTAGGTAAATGACCGAAAAACAAAAAATGATGTCAGAACATGTCGGAAATTGATGACGTCGCTTTGAATGCTGCATACTGCACACAAAAGAAGTCGGAGTTCAAATAAGTTTAAAAAACATCGAAGTGCCCGTGTAACAGATGAGTTCTCGTCCGAAACCCTGATACTCCGAAAGAGTTTGTCTAGTTTGTACACGAAGTGCGTCCAGTTTTTGCCGTGACCCTGTCTACTCTTTTGCACATGCTATGCGGGTCAAATGATGATACCATGCCAGGTTTCAACATTTTCAGAATTCATGTTGTAGTGATTTTCAATTTAACGGTCATTTAGCTCTCTAAACAATTAGGTAAATGACCGAAAAACAACAAATGATGTCATAACATGTTGGAAATTGATGACGTCGCTTTGAATGCTGCATACTGAACACAAAAGAAG